>NC_053023.1:473058195-473180325 GCF_003073215.2 Triticum urartu
GCACTCCCTGACCTAGTTTCTGCGCATATATATTCCCGTATATCCCCAAACCAATAGGGGCATTCCACGAAAACACTTTTTCGCTGCCGCAACCTTCTGTACCCATGAGATCCCATCTAGGAGCCTTTTCCGGCATCCTACCGGAGGGGGATTCCATCACGGAGGGCTTCTACATCAACTCTATTGCCCTTCTGATGAAGCATGAGTAGTTTACCTCAGACCTACGGGTCCATAGCTAGTAGTTAGATGACTTCTTCTCTCTCTTTGATTCGCAATACCATGCGCTCCTCGATGTTCTTGGAGATCTATTCAATGTAATATTCTTTTGTGGTGTGTTTGCCGAGATCCGATGAATTGTGGATTTATGATCAACTTATCTATGAATATTATTTGAATCTTCTCTAAATTCTTTTATGCATGATTTGATATCTTTGTAATTCTCTTCGAACTATCCGTTTGGTTTGGCCAACTAGATTAATTTTTCTTGCAATGGGAGAAGTGCTTAGCTTTGGGTTCAATCTTGCGGTGTCCTTTCCCTGTGATAGTAGGGGCAGCAAGGCACGTATTGTATTGTTGCCATCGAGGATAAAAAGATGGAGTTTTCATCATATTGCTTGATTTCATTCCTCTACATCATGTCATCTTACTTAATGCGTTACTTCGTTCTTTATGAACTTAATACTCTAGATGCATGCTGGATAGCGGTCGATGTGTGGAGTAATAGTAGTAGATGCAGAATTGTTTCGGTCTACTTGACATGAACATGATGCCTATATTCATGATCATTGCCTTATATGTCGTCATAACTTTGCGCTTTTCTATCAATTGCTCGGCAGTAATTTGTTAACCCATCGTATTATTTGCTATCTTGAGAGAAGCCTCTAGTGAAACCTATGGCCCCCGGGTCTATTTTCCATCATATAAGTTTCCGATCTATAATTTTAGTTTCCGATTTACTCTTTTTGCAATATTTTACTTTCCAATCTATAAACCAAAAATATTTACTTTACCGTTTATCTATCTCTATCAAATCTCACTTTTGCAAGTAACCGTGAAGGGATTGAAAAGCCCTTTATCGCGTTTGGTGCAAGTTGTTTGTTTGCTTGTGCAGGTATTCGGTGACTTGTGCATTGTCTCCTACTGGATTGGTACATTGGTTCTCAAACCGAGGGAAATACTTATTGCTACTTTGCCGCATCACCCTTTTCTCTTCAAGGGAAAAAGAACCAACACAAGCTCAAGAAGTAACAGTAGTCATCATAAACATATGTAGTAGATGGTGCTAACGTTTGTGGCAATGTGGTTTGGAAAAAACTTGGTGGATGCATGTGCAAAAGAGAGTAACCTTTTAATAACCATTGTAGTCCTTAACATTGCAAGGTATTTACCAGTACTGTAGTACTAGATGTCGAACAAAGAGTAGCACATTTAGAGGAGTAGCACATTTAGAGGTGTGCCTTTACTTTTCTTCTAGAATGTATGATGTCTGGTTGCATCGTAGGACATACCCATGCTTTTTCTTTCTTTATTTGGGATAAACCATGAGATTTTCGTGTGAACCTAAGTACTTCCATACACAAAAGGAAAGTTTTGAACATGGGGCCTCCAAGTATTTCATTGCCAGCGATTTTGCTCGGCATGTTGCTTAATGGAATGAAACGTTCCAAGCTAAAAAAATGCTCATTTACAAAAGATCTCAAGAATTGAAATTCTCCAAAAACATTTTAAAATTATAATTCAAATATGCATTGAAAATGTACTACGTGTTTTCATTTTAGATACTATATCTTTACCATCTCACAAATACTCTCAATTTTCATGAACTAAACTTAACTTAAATGGTTAGGTTTCTTATGATGGAATCAATTCACCCGGGTTCAAGTCCAAGACATGACACGGGTGCTCACATGTTTTCTGGATTTATTTCAGGCTCTTCCATGCTATTCATTCGGCCGGTGGCCATCAACTACGAGGAGCTTGTAGCAACTATGCCAATCTCATGGTCCGGCAGCTCCATCCGTGGGAGGTGTTCATAGGGGTATAGAGTTGCGGTGCTTGTCTTCATAGGATTGTGTGTGTGAGTGTGAGAATGTGCGCCCGTATTGTCGGGTACTATTTTTTCAACAAGAAAACTCTCAATTTTCATTTGTTAAAAATTAAATATTTTTTTGAGGACGACAATTTTACCCATGGGCATGGGTATCTGACCCACATGGGTAGGGTATGGGCAAACTTTCCTACCTATGGGTAATACTCGAACTCTACCCGGCTAGTCATGGATAGGGCAAGGTTATAATTATGTGCCCATGGATACACTCAAACCCGACCCGTTGATCATATAGGTGGGTGATACGTCTCCAACGTATCTATAATTTTTGATTGTTCCATGCTATTATATTATCCGTTTTGGATGTTTATGAGCTTTATTATACACTTTATATTATTTTTGGGACTAACCTATTAACCCAGAGCCCAGTGCCAGTTTTTGTTTTTTTTCCTTGTTTTAGAGTATCGCAGAAAAGGAAAATCAAACGGAGTCCAATTGACCTGAAACTTCACGGAACTTATTTTTGGACCGGAAGAAGCCCACGGAGTATCGGAGTTGGACCAGGAGAGTCCCGGCCTGCCCACGAGGGTGGGGGGCGCGCCCACCCCCTGGGCGCACCCCTTGCCTCGTGGACAGCCCAGAGGTCCACCGACGTACTTCTTCCTCCCATATATACCCATATACCCTAAAAACTTCGGGGAGCACAATAGATCGGGACTTCCGCCACCAGAAGACTCCGTAGCCACCGAAAACCAATCTAGATCCGTTCCGGCACCCTGCCGGAGGGGGAATACCTCTCCGGTGGCCATCTTCATCATCCTGGTGCTCTCCATGACAAGGAGGGAGTAGTTCTCCCTCGGGGCTGAGGGTATGTACCAGTAGCTATGTGTTTGATCTCTCTCTCTCGTGTTCTTGAGGTAGTACGATCTTGATGTATCGCGAGCTTTGCTATTGTAGTTGGATCTTATGATGTTTCTCCCCCTCTACTCTCTTGTAATGGATTGATTTTTCCCTTTGAAGTTATCTTATCGGATTGAGTCTTTAAGGATTTGAGAACACTTGATGTATGTCTTGCGTGGGATACCCGTGGTGACAATGGGGTATTCTATTAATTCACTTGATGTATGTTTTGGTGATCAACTTGCGGGTTCCGCCCATGAACCTATGCATAGGGGTTGGCACACGTTTTCGTCTTGACTCTCCGGTAGAATCTTCAGGGCACTCTTTGAAGTACTTTGTGTTGGTTTGAATAGATGAATTTGAGATTGTGTGATGCATATCGTATAATCATACCCACGGATACTTGAGGTGACATTGGAGTATCTAGGTGACATTAGGGTTTTGGTTGATTTGTGTCTTAAGGTGTTATTCTAGTATGAACTCTAGGGCTGTTTGTGACACTTATAGGAATAGCCCAACAGATTGATTGGACAGAATAACTTTGAGGTGGTTTCGTACCCTACCATAATCTCTTCGTTTGTTCTCTACTATTAGTGGCTTTGGAGTGAATCTTTGTTGCATGTTGAGGGATAGTTATGTGATCCAATTATGTTATTATTGTTGAGAGAACTTGCACTAGTGAAATTATGAACCCTAGGCCTTGTTTCAACGCATTGCAATACCGTTTGTGCTCACTTTTATCATTAATTACCTTGCTGTTTTTATATTTTCAGATTACAAAAACCTTTATCTACCATCCATATACCACTTGTATCACCATCTCTTCGCCGAACTAGTGCACCTATAAAATTTACCATTGTATTGGGTGTGTTGGGGACACAAGAGACTCTTTGTTGTTTGGTTGCATGGTTGCTTGAGAGAGACCATCTTCATCCTACGCCTCCTATGGATTGATAAACCTTAGGTCATCCACTTGAGGAAATTTGCTACTGTCCTACAAACCTCTGCACTTGGAGGCCCAACAATGTCTATAAGAAGAAGGTTGTGTAGTAGATATCAAGCTCTTTTCTGGCGCCGTTGCCGGGGAGGTTAGCGCTTGAAGGTATATCTTTAGATCTTGCAATAGAATCTTTTTGTTTCTTGTTTTATCACTAGTTTAGTTCAAAAAACAAAACTACAAAAATATGGAATTAAGGGTACCTCATATGCTTCATCTTTTTAATATCTATCATGAAAATAAGGATTCCGATAATTGTGCCGAAGTGTTAGAAGAAGAATGCATTAAAATGTTTGCCACTAAATATTTGAATGATGAGCATGATTGCAATGTTGTTAGTATGAATTCCTTGAATATCCATGATACTAATGATATGCAAAGCCACAAGCTTGGGGAAGCTATGTTTGATGAATATGATATTTTTTGTCCCCCAAGTTTTGATGAGCAAATTTATTATGATGAAAGCATGCCTCCTATTTATGATGATTATATTGATGAAAGTGGATTTGGAGAGGTCATGGCTTTATTTAGTAATGATTCCACTATTTCGG
Source organism: Triticum urartu (assembly GCF_003073215.2). Lineage (NCBI taxonomy): Eukaryota > Viridiplantae > Streptophyta > Magnoliopsida > Poales > Poaceae > Triticum > Triticum urartu. The sequence goes on from NC_053023.1 coordinate 473,062,691, forward strand.
AAGAGGTTCCAATTGATTATGAGAACAAAGTTGCTATCTATGATGATTATTGTGATGACTTGTATGCTATTAAGAATAATGATATCCATGAAACTTGTCATCATGATTTTAGTTTTCAATTGGATTATGCCTCACATGATAATTATTTTGTTGAGTTTTCTCCCACTATTATTCATGAGAAGAATTTTGCTTATGTGGAGAGTAATAAAAAGTCTATGCTTGTAGATCATGAAAAGAATGCTTTAGGTGCTGGTTCTATTGTTGAATTCATTCATGATGCTACTGAAAATTATTATGAGGGAGGAATATATGCTTGTAGGAATTGTAATAATATCAAGTTTCCTCTCTATGTGCTTAAAGTTTTGAAGCCTCTCCAACACCTCTCCAAAGTGACCCAAAACCCACCTAAACCCCTTCCATCATCTAGGCCATTCGATCACGATCGCGTGGCCGAAAACCGTGCTCAATTTGGAGCCTCCTAGCTCCCTCTACCTATATATATAGACACTCTCCCGAAATTTCGGATCCCTACCTACCCTAACCCTAGCCTCGCCCATCTCCGCCACCGGACATGTCCGGTTCCTACCGGACGAGTCACCGCCGCCGCCCGCAGCCAGTGGCGTGCCGCCACGTGGCACGCCGCCACCCGCACCCGCTCCGGCCTGCTCGGCCTGGGCAGAGCCCTCCCGGCCCGAAGCGTCCCTGCCGCCCGAGAGCTTCGTCGCGCCAGCGCCCCACCGCCTCGCCGCGCGCCCTGCCGCCGCCGCCGTCGAACGCCTCGCCGCGCGCTCGCCGCCCCACCCGCGACCTCCGACGCCGCGCTGCCTCGCGCATCCGGCCCGGAGCCGCCGCGCCCGCGCCGCGCCGGCCACCTCGTCGCCGGTGTCCCGACGTTCCCCCGCGCCGGCGAGATCCATCCCACAGTTCCGGTGAGTACTCCGGCGAGCGCCTCGGGAAGCGTGCAGATCTGGATCTGGTTGACCTTTTGCCCTAACCCTAGTTTTTATGCACTTTTCATCATGCCGTATCTCTGCAATCGTGGCTCCGTTTTGGGTGTGTAGCATATCAAATTGTTCATCTCGATGAGTACTTCATTTCATCTCATTGCATCATGTTTATTTGAGCTCATCTTGATGCCCTAAACGTTGTTGCAAGAGGGCTATGCAATGTTAGTTTCAGTTTATTATCAACAATTGGACATTTGTCATTTTTGCCATGTTTGATGTGTGCCTCTGATGAACTTGAGCCCTACATGTGTTTTGAAGTATGCCATGCCATCTTTATAGGGATGTATGCCATGTATTTTTGTGATTTCTGTGGTGCCTAGCACAAGCATGCAAAGTAGCTCTCGTAATGTTGCTGATTTCAGGGACTTAGAAATCTTCTAAGTCTTTTCCCTGATTATATTTTTATGCCATGTATTCATGTTGCTACAGAGTGATCCATAACTCTTTTGAGCATGATCAGTAAGGATATTTTGTAGATATTGTTGTGCTTTATCCATCCATATCTTTGTTTGCATTTATGGAGCACCCTAGCTTGACTCAATCGAGTTTTACTTTTGCTATAAAATGTTCCTGGGAGAATGTTTACATGCTAAGCATTTTGTCGAGGTTGTTGTAGTTGATCCATGCATGCTATGTTGTTGTTCTTGCCATGTTTAGCTTCTATGCCATGTCTACTTGCTGGGTGTATGTTTGCCATGCAATGCCTTGTGGTGAGTGCATCGAGCTCGTAAACATGCCTACTTAATATCTGTTTTGCCATGTTCCAATTTTCTGCTAAGTCTGAATCTGTTAACGATAATTGCTATGTTCACGTGGTTGTCATTGTATTTTCTGATCCCTTTTGGCTTATGGTCAGTAAGGGACTTTTGTTGTATGCTTTGAGTAGCTTCATGCCATGCCTTGCTTTGTCATGATATATTCCTGTAGCATGTTGTTATCTTACTCTAAACATTGCTTCCTGATATTAAATTCCTGACTTGTTATTTTCACTAAGTCTGTAACCTGATATCTTTTGCACTTTTGTCATGCTTGTTTGAACCTGCTATTGAGTGAATTAGCTGTAGCTCAGTGTTCATCTTTTGTCAAGCATCTTCAGTGGATCCCTGCCATGTATTTTGTTGTTATGTTAGAGTGCAGTAGCTTAATTTTCTTGATGCATTTAGACGGCCTCGTGCTGTTAATCGCAGATCGGTGCCATATTTGTTTTGCTTGTCATTTCCAAACCGTGCATCCGATTCCGGTGATCTTTATATCGATTTCAACCGAAATCAACTCCTCTTTCCAGTGGCACTCTTGGCTTTCCAAGTTTAGGCCAGGTTCAATCTTTCCTTTCCGAAACATGCATATGCATCGCATGTCGCATCTCGCATATCATGCCATGTTTTGCATCATGTTGTTTGTGCATTGCACGTGGTTGATTGTGTTCTACCTTTGCTTGTGTTCTTGCTTGGGTAGAGCCGGGAGACGAGTACGTGATCGAGGAGCCCGTTGAGTACGCTTACGAGGATCAAGCTAACGTCAACTCGGAGAACTTTGCAGGCAAGATGACCATACCCTCGAAATCACTTTTGTCTTTGCTTGCTAGATGCTCGCTCTATTGCTATGCCTATGCTACGATACCTACCACTTGCTTATCATGCCTCCCATATTGCCATGTCAAACCTCTAACCCACCATGTCCTAGCAAACCGTTGTTTAGCTATGTTACCGCTTTGCTCAGCCCCTCTTATAGCGTTGCTAATTGCAGGTGAAGATTGGAGTTTGTTCCTTGTTAGAACATGTTTTTTGTTGGGATATCATTATTATATCTTGTCTACTTTAATGCACCTATATACTTGGTAAAGGGTGGAAGGCTCGGCCTTATGCCTGGTATTTTGTTCCACTCTTGCCGCCCTAGTTTCCGTCATACCGGTGTTATGTTCCTTGATTTTGCATTCCGTACACGGTTGGGCTATAATGGGAACCCTTTGACAGTTCGCCTTGAATAAAACTCTTCCAGCAAAGCCCAACATTGGTTTTACCATTCGCCACCTAGCCTTTTCCCTTGGGTTTCACGGACTCAAGGGTCATCTTTATTTTAAACCCCCGGGCCAGTGCTCCTCTGAGTGTTGGTCCAACCTGTCAGCCGGCGGTGGCCACCAGGGGCAACTCTGGGCTGGCCTACCGGAAGTTTGGACAATTCGGTGTGCCCTGAGAACGAGATATGTGCAGCTCCTATCGGGATTTGTCGGCACATTCGGGTGGCTTTGCTTGTTTAGTTTTACCATTGTCGAGATGTCTTGTAACCGGGATTCCGAGTCTAATCGGATTGTCTTGGGAGAAGGAATATCCTTCGTTGACCATGCGAGCTTGTGATGGGCTAAGTTGGGACACCCCTGCAGGGATTTGAACTTTCAAAAGTCGTGTCCACGGTTATGGGCAGATGGGAATTTGTTAATGTTCGGTTGTAGAAAACCTAAAGCTTAACTTAATTAAAATGAATCAACAGAGTGTGTGGCCGTGATGGTCTCTTTTCGGCGGAGTCCGGGAAGAGAACACGGTCTTGTGTTATGCTTGAACGTAGGTTGTTCTAGGATCACTTCTTGATCATAGTTTCTCAACCGTGCCTTTGCCTTCTCTTCTCGCTCTCTTTTGCATATGTTTGCCACCATATATGCTAGTGCTTGCTGCAGCTCCACCTCATACCTTTTACCCTTCCTATAAGCTTAAATAGTCTTGATCGCGAGGGTGTGAGATTGCTGAGTCCCCGTGACTCACAGATTTCCTTCAAAACCAGATGCAGGGACCGATGATACCGCTCCAGGAGATTCGACTAAGCTCAAGTGGGAGTTCGATGAGGACTCAGGCCGATACTACGTTTCTTTTCCAAACGATCAGTAGTGGTGCCCAGTTGGGGCGATCGGGGACTTTGTCGCATTTGGGGGTTGTTCTTTATTTTGGTTCCATAGTCGGACCTTGAGTGTATCTGGATGAATGTAACGGTATTTATGCTATTGTGTGACGTGGCGAGTGTAAGCCAACTATGTATCTTATTCCCTTATTCATTACATGGGTTGTGTGAAGATTACCTCACTTGCGACATTGCTTACAATGCGGTTATGCCTCTAAGTCGTACTTCGACACGTGGGATATATAGCCGCATCATGGGCGTTACAAGTTGGTAATCAGATCCTTCCCTGACTTAGGAGCCCCCTGCTTGATCGAATCATTGGCGTTGTTGAGTCTAGAAAAATGTTTTGAGTCATTTAGGATTTATATATCAGAGAGTAGGATTCTTTTTACTCCTCAGTCCCTTTGTCGCTCTGGTGAGGCATCCTGACGTAGGTTTTGACTCTTCTTTTCTCAAATTTCACTAAAAAAATTTAGGATCACGTGGGCATCTTGGAATCATTCCGATAGTTTTGTGACGAGAACATTGTTCTTGGTGCCTCCTGACATTTAGGGGTTGTGGCAGTGTCCCGGGAGTTGAGCTCCGAGGTGTTGTCGTCACAATTTTATCGTTGCAATTCTGGAATACCTGAGTTTCGCCGACATAAAAAATCTCTTTTATGCAGTTGTTGGTGATATAACCTTGACGCCACCCAGTACTGGGGCGGGAGTTCGGGAGTATCGCCATAACTCGTATAACAGATGCTTTTCGAAGGTTGAGGTAAATGATTTCCGAAGGTTTCTTTGTTATGTGTTGAAGGATGGATACAACTGGATGTAGGATTTGCTAGCTTTGGGTGAGATATTATGCTTCCCCTGTATCCCCAACACCTGATTGCATAGCCGGAAAGGTTCGGGAGTTTCATAGGTGGGAATTCATGTAGCTCTAGTATTACTTCCGCGGATATTTGGTTTGTGATTGGGTAATCCTCACCAAGTATTTGTTCTTGTCTGTACCTTGTTGTTTTATTCTTCTACCTCTATCTAAGTGGCTTCTCAATTTATGGAAGTGTGACCATTTCAATTGGAATGCATTCGTTCATTTTGTTCGGATGTTAAGACTATTTTTTGCAATTTTGATCCATTTGATTCAGCTTGAATATATGTCTGTCAAGATGCTAACGGATGTCACCCTCTTCAGGATGGCTCCTCCAACGCGTCAGAATCCTGAACCGCCACCACCACCTCCACCTCCGGAGGCATGGCAAGCATTGATGGCCGCTACCAATGCAAACACGCAGCTGATCATGCAAATTTTGCAAGAGCGCAACCAAGGGAATCAAGGCCATGGCAACAATCAGAATCAGTTTGCTACACTCAACCAGTTCCTCGCAAACCAACCAAAGACCTTTAGTAACTGTGTCGAGGCAATAGACGCTGATGATTGGCTCGTGGATATCTGCAAGCATTTCGAGTGCAGCAACGTCAGGCCTGAGGACTTTGTCAAGTTTGCCTCGTTCCAACTCAAAGACCAAGCTGCAGAATGGTATCAGCAATACAAAGATTCCAGAGGAGGTCGTGTGATTACCTGGGATGAATTCCGTCAAGACTTCAAAGCTCACCACATTCCTCAGAGTGTTGTTGAGAGCAAGCGTGAGGAGTTCCGCAATCTGAAGCAAGGCAGCTTGTCTGTTTACCAGTATAGCATCATGTTCCAGAAGCTCGCCCGTTTCGCTAAGCAAGACGTCCAAGAAGAGCATGATTTATCAGTTCAGAGGTGGCCTCAGAGAAGATCTTCAACTAGCTCTCGTGCTTTTTGAGCCACAGAAGTACGATGAGTTTTACAACATGGCACTGAAACAAGAGACTGCTCAACTCAAGTGCGATGCTTCCAAGAAGCGAGTCAGAGATGCAACTCCTTCTTCCTCAACTCAAGTGGCAACTATGCAGCAAAAGTATTGGTTGCCTCCTCCTCCTCCGTTCCGTCATCCTTATCAGCAGAAGAGCAAAGGTGGCAATGGATCTTCCCCCCCCCCCCACCCCAGGCTTTCAGAACAAGACTTCGTCTCATGCTCCAAGATCAAGTGCTCCATATCACCGTCCTCTTTCAGAGGTCATGTGCAACAAGTGTCAGCAGAAGGGTCACTATGCCAACAAATGCTTCAATCAGAGGCGTCTTCCTCCTCCTCCTCCCGTGAGGTCTGCTAGCACTGCAGTGGTCAAGCATAATCCCAAGTTTGCAAAGGTCAACATGATGAACGCAGCTTAGGCAGAGGACTCGTCAGATGTGATCATGGGTAACCTTCCTGTTAACGATATTCCTGCAAAAGTTCTTTTTGACACTAGTGCATCACATTGTTTCATCTTGAGACCTTTTGCATCTAAGCATGAGTTGGCTTTCCAAGATTTGCATAGACCGTTAGCAGTTGTCTCACCGGGTAAATGCTTGCACGCAAGCTACGTGGTTCCGAAAGTTTCTATCACGTTGGGCGACTATAAGTTTCTGTCTTCTCCAATGGTCCTTGGGAACTCAGATATTGATCTTATTCTCGGAATGGATTGGCTTTCTAAGCACAAGGCTCAACTTGATTGTGCTACCAGGCAGATTCATTTGACACATTCATCTGAGGATGTAATCGTCTTTGCCGCTCGTGATGATACCATTCGACTGTTTTCTCTCAACAAGAAGGGCGAGCTAGATGCCATTTCTCAGATTCCAGTGGTTTGTGAATATCAAGACGTCTTTCCAGAAGAGCTTCCAGGAATGCCTCCGCACCAGCCAGTTGAATTCGTCATCGATCTTGAGCCTGGCACGGAACCTGTTTGCAAACGTCCTTACAAGCTTGGACCTGAAGAGTTGAAGGAGCTGAAGAAACAACTCGATATTCAAGAACGTATGGGTCTCATCAGACCAAGTTCTTCTCCATGGGGTTGTGGTGTTCTTTTCGTCAAGAAGAAGGATGGAACGGATCGACTTTGTGTCGACTACCGTCCATTGAACAAGAAGACCATAAAGAACAAGTACCCACTTCCCAACATCAACGAGCTTTTCGAACAACTCAAATGTGCTCAAGTATTCTCCAAGCTTGATCTCCGTATGGGCTATCATCAGATTCGCATTCGTGAAGAAGATATCCCTAAGACAACATTCAAAACAAGTTATGGTTCATCAGAATACACTGTCATGTCTTTCGGCCTTGTCAATGCTCCTCCAACATTCTCTCGCATGATGAACTTCATCTTCAACGCCTACACAAATGACTTCGTCTTGGTCTACCTCGATGACATTTTAGTCTTTTCCAAGAACAAGGAGGATCATGCCAAGCACTTGAGATTGGTGCTGGATAAACTCAGAGAACATCAGTTCTATGCGAAGTTTTCAAAGTGCGAGTTTTGGCTCGATGAGTTTCTCTACCTTGGACATATCATCTCTGCCAAGGGCATAGCTGTTAATCCTGAGAAGGTGTCTGCAATTGTGAATTAGGAACCACCTCAGAACGTGAAGCAACTCTGTAGCTTCCTTGGGCTCGCAAGTTATTATCAAAGGTTCGTTGAGAACTTCTCAAAGATCACGAAGCCTCTTTCCAACCTTCTCCAGAAGCATGTGAAGTATGTCTGGTCTCCTGAATGTGACATCGCTTTCAATACCCTGAAAGAGAAGTTAGTTACTGCTCTAGTTTGACTCCTCCTGATGAATCCAAACCGTTTGAGGTCTTCTATGATGCTTCCCTTCAAGGTCTTGGTGCAGTGTTGATGCAAGAGAAGAAAGTTGTGGCCTATAACTCTTGCCAGTTGAAGCCCAACGAAAATAACTACCCCACTCATGACCTCGAGTTGGCGGCAGTTGTCCATGCTCTTTTAACTTGGAGACATCTCTTATTGGGAAGAAAAGTGGACATCTTCACTGATCATAAGAGTCTCAAGTACATCTTCACTCAGCCAAACCTCAACCTCAGGCAGACTCGTTGGGTCGAGATGATTCAAGAGTATAATCCGAGTATTGAATATACTCCAGGCAAGGCCAACGTAATTGCTGATGCATTGAGCAGGAAGGCTTACTGCAACAGTTTGATTATCAAGCCCTACCAACCGGAGCTTTGTGAAGCTTTCCGCAAACTCAATATTCAAGTTGTTCCTCAAGGATTTCTTGCCAACCTCCAAGTCTCTCCTACTTTGAAAGATCAGATTCATGAGGCTCAACTTCTTGATGCTATGGTGAAGAAGGTGAAGATTGGGATTGCCAAGAGTCAACCCAAGTACAAGTTCTATCGTCTTGATGACAAGGATACTCTATTCTTCGAGGATCGCATTGTTGTTCCTAAAGGTGACCTTTGTAAAGTCATTATGAACAAGGCTCACAATTCACTCCTCTCTATTCACCCTGGAAGTACAAAGATGTACTAGGACCTCAAGCAGTCGTATTGGTGGACTCGAATGAAGCGTGAGATTGCTCAGTTTGTGAATGAATGTGATGTCTGCAGAAGAGTGAAAGCAGAACACCAACGACCAGCTGGTCTCCTCCAACCACTTGCCATTCCAGAATGGAAGTTTGACCACATTGAGATGGACTTCGTGACTGGATTTTCCAAGTCCAAGCGTGGCAATGATGCTATCTTCGTTGTCATCGACAAGCTCACTAAAGTGGCTCATTTTCTTCCTATCAAAGAATCTATCACAGCAGCTCAGTTGGCAGAGCTATATACCTCCAGGATTGTCTCCTTGCACGGCATTCCGCAGTTGATATCTTCAGATCATGGGAGCATCTTCACCTCCAAGTTCTGGGATTCTTTTCAGAAGGCCATGGGCACCAACATTCGCTTCAACACAACTTTTCATCCTCAAACCAGTGGCCAAGTCGAGCGAGTCAATCAAATTCTTGAAGATATGCTCAGGGCATGTGTCATCTCTTTCGGTATGAATTGGGAAGATTGTCTTCCATATGCCGAGTTATCCTACAACAATAGCTTCCAAGCGAGTTCGTGCAAGGCCCCATTCAAGATTCTCTATGGCAGGAAGTGCCGTACTCCTCTTAACTGGTCAGAGACTGGTGAACGTCAACTTCTTGGAAATGACTTGATCACAGAGGCTGAAGAAATGTGCAAAGTCATTCGTGAAAATCTCAAAGCCGCGCAATCGCGCCAGAAGAGTTACTATGATAGCAAGCATCGTCGCTTGGCTTTCGAGATCGGAGACCATGTCTACCTTCGCGTCTCTCCAATGAAAGGTACTCGTCGCTTCGGTATCAAAGGGAAGCTTGCCCCTAGATACGTGGGCCCTTTCAAGATCATTGGCAAAAGAGGCGATCTCGCCTATCAACTTGATCTTCCATCCAACTTTGCAAACATGCACGATGTGTTTCATGTATGTCAACTCTGCAAGTGTTTCAAGACTCCTGACCGCACCGTCAACTTCGAAGAGAATCATCTCCAAGAAGACCTGTCTTATCATGAGCACCCCGTTGCTATTCTTGAAGAAACTGAGCGCAAGACTCGTAACAAGTCTATCAAATTCCTGAAAGTCAAGTGGTCACATCATTCCGACCGTGAAGCCACCTGGGAACGCGAGGACCACCTCCGTTCTGAGTACCCGGAGTTTTTCCAGTCCAAGATCTTGGGACGAGATCCTTTCGTAGTGGTGGAGTGTTGTAACACCCCGTATGTAACATTCCATATTTGTATTCCAACTCTTGCCTTTTTCGGCACTAAGTTATGATATTTCCTCGTTGTCGGGTTTTTGTATTCGTGTGCTTTTGTCTTTGTCATGCATCTCATATCATGTCATCATGTGCATCGCATTTGCATACGTGTTTGTCTCATGCATTCGAGCATTTTCCCCGTTGTCCGTTTTGCATTCCGGCGCTCCTACGTCCTTCGGTGTCCCTTTCTACCTCTTTTCATGTGTGGGTGTTAAACATTTTCGGATTGGACCGAGACTTGCCAAGCGGCCTTGGTTTACTACCGGTAGACCACCTTTCAAGTTTCGTGCCATTTGGACTTCGTTTAATACTCCAACGGTTAACCGAGGGACCGAAAAGGCCTCGTGTGTGTTGCAGCCCAACACCTCTCCAAAGTGACCCAAAACCCACCTAAACCCCTTCCATCATCTAGGCCGTTCGATCACGATCGCGTGGTCGAAAACCGTGCTCAATTTGGAGCCTCCTAGCTCCCTCTACCTATATATATATAGACAGTCCCCCGAAATTCCGGATCCCTACCTACCCTCACCCTAGCCTCGCCCATCTCCGCCGCCGGACACGTCCGGTTCCCACCGGACGAGTCGCCGCTGCCGCCTGCAGCCAGTGGCGTGCCGCCACGTGGCGCGCCGCCACCCGCACCCGCTCCGGCCCGCTCGGCCCGGGGAGAGCCCTCCCGGCCCGAAGCGTCCCCGCCGCCCGAGAGCTTCGTCATGCCGCCGCCCCGCCGCATCGCCGCGCGCCCTGCCGCCGCCGCCATCGACCGCCTCGCCGCGCGCTCGCCTCCCACCGGCGACCTCCGACGCCGCGCCGCCTCGCGCATCCGGCCCGGAGCCGCCGCGCCCGTGCCTCGCCGGCCACCTCGTCGGCCTCCCCGTCCTCATCGCCGGCGTCCCAACGTTCCCCCACGCCGGCGAGCTCCATCCACTGTTCCGGCGAGTACTCTGGCGAGCGCCTTGGGAAGCGTGCAGATCTGGATCCGGTTGACCTTTTGCCCTAACCCTAGTTTTTATGCACTTTTCATCATGCCGTATCTCTGCAACTGTGGCTTCGTTTTGGGCGTGTAGCATATCAAATTGTTCGTCTCGACGAGTACTTCATTTCATCTCATTGCGTCATGTTCATTTGAGCTCATCTTGACGCCCTAAATGTTGTTGCAAGAGGGCTATGCAATGTTAGTTTCAGTTTATTATCCGCAATTGGACATTTGTCATTTTTGCCATGTTTGATGTGTGCCTCCGATGAACTTGAGCCCTACATGTGTTTTGATGTATGCCATGCCATCTTTACAGGGGTGTATGCCATGCATTTTTGTGATCTTTGTGGTGACTAACACAAGCATGCAAAGTAGCTCTCGTAATGTTGCTGATTTCAGGGACTGAGAAATCTTCCAAGTCTTTTCCCTGATTATATTTTTATGCCATGTATTCATGTTGCTACCGAGTGATCCATGCCTCTTTTGAGCATAATTAGTAAGGCTGTTTTGTAGATATTGTTGTGATCTATTGATCCATGTCTTTGTTTGCATTTATGGAGCACCCTAGCTTTACTCAATCGAGCTCTACTTTTTCTATAAAATGTTCCTGGCAGAATGTTTACATGCTAAGCATTTTGCCGAGGTTGATGTAGTTGATCCATGCATGCTATGTTGTTGTTCTTGCCATGTTTAGCTTCTATGCCATGTCTACTTGCTGGGTGTATCCTTAGTTTGTCATGCAATGCCTTGTGGTGAGTGCATCGAGCTCGTAAACATGCCTACTTAATATCTGTTTTGCCATGTTCCAGTTTTCTGCTAAGTCTGAATCTGTTAATGATAATTGCTATGTTCACATGGTTGTCATTGTATTTTCTGATCCCTTTTGGCTTATGGTCACTAAGGGACTTTTGTTGTATGCTTTGAGTAGCTTCATGCCATGCCTTGCTTTGCCATGATATGTTCCTGTAGCATGTTGTTATCTTGCTCTAAACATTTCTTCCTGATGTTAAATTCCTGACTTGTTGTTATTTTCACTAAGTCTATAACCTGATATCTTTTGCACTTTTGCCATGCTTGTTTGAACCTGCTATTGAGTGAATTAGCCGTAGCTCAGTGTTCATAGTTTGTCAACCATCTTGAGTGGATCCCTTCCATGTATTTTGTTGTTATGTTAGAGTGCAATAACTTAATTTTCTTGATGCATTTAGATGGCCTCGTGCTGTTAATCGCAGATCGGTGCCATATGTGTTTTGCTTGTCATTTCCAAACCGTGCATCCGATTCCGGTGATCTTTATATCGATTTCGACCGAAATCAACTCCTATTTCCAGTGGAACTCTTAGTTTTCCAAGTTGAGGCCAGGTTCAATCTTTCCTTTCCGAAACATGCATATGCATCGCATGTCGCATCCCACATATCATGCCATGTTTTGAATCATGTTGTTTGTGCATTGCACGTGGTTGATTGTGTTCTCCCTTTGCTTGTGTTCTTGCTTGGGTAGAGCTAGGAGACGAGTACGTGATCGAGGAGCCCGTTGAGTATGCTTACAAGGATCAAGCTAACGTCAACTCGGAGAACTTTGTAGGCAAGATGACCACACCCTCGAAATCACTTCTATCTTTGCTTGCTAGATGCTCGCTCTATTGCTATGCCTATGCTACGATACCTACCACTTGCTTATCATGCCTCCCATATTGCCCATGTCAAACCTCTAACCCACCATGTCCTAGCAAACCGTTGTTTATCTATGTTACCGCTTTGCTCAGCCCCTCTTATAGCGTTGCTAATTGCAGGTTAAGATTGGAGTTTGTTCCTTGTTGGAACATGTTTTTTGTTGGGATATCATTATTATATCTTGTCTACTTTAATGCACCTATATACTTGGTAAAGGGTGGAAGGCTCGGCCTTATGCCTGGTGTTTTGTTCCACTCTTGCCGCCCTAGTTTCCGTCATACCGGTGTTATGTTCCTTGATTTTGCGTTCCTTACACGGTTGGGTTATAATGGGAACCCCTTGATAGTTCTCCTTGATAAAACTCTTCCAGCAAAGCCCAACATTGGTTTTACCATTCGCCACCTAGCCTTTTCTCCCTTGGGTTCCGCGGACTCAAGGGTCATCTTTATTTTAAACCCCCGGGCCAGTGCTCCTCTGAGTGTTGGTCCAACCTGTCAGCCGGCGGTGGCCACCAGGGGCAACTCTGGGCTGGCCTACCGGAAGTTTGGACAATTCGGTGTGCCCTGAGAACGAGATATGTGCAGCTCCTATCGGGATTTGTCGGCACATTCGGGTGGCTTTGCTTGTTTAGTTTTACCATTGTCGAGATGTCTTGTAACCGGGATTCCGAGTCTAATCGGATTGTCTTGGGAGAAGGAATATCCTTCGTTGACCATGCGAGCTTGTGATGGGCTAAGTTGGGACACCCCTGCAGGGATTTGAACTTTCAAAAGTCGTGTCCACGGTTATGGGCAAATGGGAATTTGTTAATGTTCGGTTGTAGAAAACCTAAAGCTTAACTTAATTAAAATGAATCAACAGAGTGTGTGGCCGTGATGGTCTCTTTTCGGCGGAGTCCGGGAAGAGAACACGGTCTTGTGTTATGCTTGAACATAGGTTGTTCTAGGATCACTTCTTGATCATAGTTTCTCAACCGTGCCTTTGCCTTCTCTTCTCGCTCTCTTTTGCGTATGTTTGCCACCATATATGCTAGTGCTTGCTGCAGCTCCACCTCATACCTTTTACCCTTTCTATAAGCTTAAATAGTCTTGATCGCGAGGGTGTGAGATTGCTGAGTCCCTGTGACTCACAGATTTCCTTCAAAACCAGATGTAGGGACCGATGATACCGCTCCAGGAGATTCGACTAAGCTCAAGTGGGAGTTCGATGAGGACTCAGGCCGATACTACGTTTCTTTTCCAGACGATCAGTAGTGGTGCCCAGTTGGGGCGATCGGGGACTTTTTCGCATTTGGGGGTTGTTCTTTATTTTGGTTCCGTAGTCGGACCTTGAGTGTATCTAGATGAATGTAATGATATTTATGCTATTGTGTGACGTGGTGAGTGTAAGCCAACTATGTATCTTATTCCCTTATTCATTACATGGGTTGTGTGAAGATTACCTCACTTGCGACATTGCTTACAATGCGGTTATGCCTCTAAGTCATGCTTCGACACGTGGAAGATATAGCCGCATCGTGGGCGTTACAATGATGCACTCTTTATGTTTCAATCTTATCCATTATGTGAGCATCATTGAAATCATCATGCCTAGCTAGGGGCGTTAAACGATAGCGCTTGTTGGGAGGAAACCGAATCCCATTCTTGTTCTTTACCTTTTGCTCCTGTTTAGTAATAAATAATTCATCTAGCCTCTGTTTAGATGTGGTTTTATGTTTTAATTAGTGTTTGTGCCAAGTAGAACCTTTGGGGAGACTTGGGTGAAGTCTTTGCGATCATGCTGTAAAAACAGAAACTTTAGCGCTCACGAGATTTGCTGCCATTTTTTATTGGAGAGTGCTATTTAGTTAATTCTTTTTTCAGATGAGTAATAGATAAATTACGCAGGTCCACCAATTTATTTGAGAATTTTATGAGTTCCAGAAGTATACGTTTGATCCATATTACTACAGACTGTTCTGTTTTTGACAGATTCTGTTTTTCATGTGTTGTTTACTTATTTTGATGAATCTATGAGTAGTATCGGAGGGTATGAACCATAGATAAGTTGGAATACAGTAGATATTACACCAATATGAATTTTGAATGAGTTCACAACAGTACCTAAGTGGTGATTTACTTTCTTATACTAACGAAGCTTACGAGTTTTCTGTTAAGTTTTGTGTTGTGAAGTTTTCAAGTTTTGGGTAAAGATTCGATGGACTATGGAATAAGGAGTGGAAAGAGCCTAAGATTGGGGATGCCCAAGGCACCCCAAGGTAATATTCAAGGACAACCAAGAGCCTAAGCTTGGGGATGCCCCGGAAGGCATCCCCTCTTTCATCTTCATTCATCGGTAACTTTACTTGGAGCTATATTTTTATTCACCACATGATATGTGTTTTGCTTGGAGCGTCAATTTATTTTGTTAGGATTTGCTTGCTATTATTTATAAAAATCTTTTGCATCTTTTATTTCAACAAAAGTGGCATTGATAGCCTTTACTATGCCTAGAAAAGTCAGAATGTGATAAAATGTTGAAACCTTTTGCATATTAAACTCTGATAAATTTACTACAGTGGGAATTTTCTTTCATAATATTTGGAGGTAGGGAAGTATGGATCTTGCTGCAGTCTTTACAGACTATCCTGTTTAGGCAGATTGCTGTTATATTTGCATTGTTTGCATATGTTTGCTTCTTTAATGATTTTATTTGAGGATAGGACTATTAAATATGCAGAGGCATTTAGTATGCAATGTTGAATAATAATTTTAGTGATTTGCTACAGTAGAGTATGATAAGGTTTTTGCAGTGGTTTATACTAACTTATCTCACGAGTCCTTGTTGAGTTTTGTGTGGATGAAGCTTTTGAGATTTAGGGAGACCGTGATATGAGAGGAATTAAGGAGACACAAAATCTCAAGCTTGGGGATGCCAAAGGCATCCCAAGATAATATTTCAAGAAGTCTCAAGCGTCTAAGCTTGGGGATTCCCCGGTTGGCATCCCACCTTTCTTCTTCAACAACTATCGGTTAGTTTCGGTTGATCCTAAGTTTTTGCTTCTTCACATGATGTTTGCTATTCTTAGAATGTCATTTTATTTTGCTTTTCTTGCTGTTTGAATAAAATACCAAGATCTGAAATTATTAAATGTTAGAGAGTCTTCATATAGTTGCATGATCATTCGACTACTCATTGATCTTCACTTATATCTTTCGGAGTAGTTTGTCATTTGCTCTAGTGCTTCACTTATACCCTTTTAGAGCACGGTGGTGGTTTTATTTTATAGAAATAGATGAACTCTCATGCTTCACTTATATTATTTTGAGTCCTAAACAACATGGTAATTTGCTTTGGTTATGAATTTAGTCCTAATATGATGGGCATCCAAGAGGGATATAATAAAAACTTTCATATAGAGTGCATTGAATACTAAGAGAAGTTTGATACTTGATAATTGTTTTGAGATATGGAGATAGTGATATTAAAGTTGTGCTAGTTGAGTAGTTGTGAATTTGAGAAATACTTGTGTTGAAGTTTGCAAGTCCCGTAGCATGCACGCATGGTAAATGTTGTGTAACAAATTTGAAACATGATGTGTTATTTGATTGTCTTCCTTATGAGTGGCGGTCGGGGACGAGCGATGGTCTTTTCCTACCAATCTATCCCCCTAGGAGCATGCGCGCAATACTTGGTTTTTGATGACTTGTAGATTTTTGCAACAAGTATGTGAGTTCTTTATGATTAATGAGTCCATGGATTATGCGCACTCTTACCCTTCCATCATTGCTAGCCTCTTCGGTACCGTGCATTGCCCTTTCTCACATTGAGAGTTGGTGCAAACTTCGCCGGTGCATCCAAACCCCGTGATATGTTACGCTCTATCACACATAAACCTCCCTATATCTTCCTCAAAACAGCCACCATACCTACCTATTATGGCATTTCCATAGCCATTCCGAGATATATTGCCATGCAACTTTCCACCGTTCCGTTTATTATGACACGCATCATCATTGTCATATTGCTTTGCATGATCATGTAGTTGACATCGTATTTGTGGCAAAGCCACCGTTCATAATTTTTCATACATGTCACTCTTGATTCATCGCAATCCTGGTACACCGCCGGAGGCATTCATATAGAGTCATATCTTGTTCTAGTATCGAGTTGTAATCTTTGAGTTGTAAATAAATAGAAGTGTGATGATCATCATTAATAGAGCATTGTCCCAAAAAAAAGGCCAAAAAAGAGGGGAAGGCCAAAAAAAAGAAAGGCCAAATAATAATTAAAAAAGGGCCAAATAAAAAATAAAAAATAAAATAAAAGGGACAGTGCTACTATCCTTTTTCCACACTTGTGCTTCAAAGTAGCACCATGATCTTCATGATAGAGAGTCTCTTGTTTTGTCACTTTCATATACTAGTGGAAAATTTTCATTATAGAACTTGGCTTGTATATTCCAACAATGGGCCTTCTCAAGTGCCCTAGATCTTCGTGAGCAAGCAAGTTGGATGCACACCCACTTAGTTTCTTTTGTTGAGCTTTCATGCATTTATAGCTCTAGTGCATCCATTGCATGGCAATCCCTACTCCTTGCATTAACATCAATTGATGGGCATCTCCCTAGCCCATTGATTAACCGCATCGATGTGACACTTTCTCCGTTTTATCTTCTCCACATAGCCCCCTCATTACATTCTATTCCACCCATAGTGCTATATCCATGGCTCACGCTCATGTATTGCGTGAAAGTTGAAAAAAGTTTGAGATTACTAAAGTGTGAAACAATTGCTTGGCTTGTCATCGGGGTTGTGCATGATGAGAGCATTCTTGTGTGACGAAAATGGAGCATGACCAAACTATATGATTTTGTAGGGATGAACTTTCTTTGGCCATGTTATTTTGAGAAGACATGATTGCTTAGTTAGTATGCTTGAAGTATTATTATTTTTATGTCAATATTAAACTTTTGTCTTGAATCTTATGGATCTGAATATTCTTGCCACAATAAAGAAGATTACATGGATAAATATGTTAGGTAGCATTCCACATAAAAAATTCTGTTTTTATCATTTACCTACTCAAGGACGAGCAGGAATTAAGCTTGGGGATGCTGATACGTCTCCAACGTATCTATAATTTTTGATTGTATTGGGTGTGTTGGGGACACAAGAGACTTTTTGTTGTTTGGTTGAAGGGTTGCTTGAGAGAGACCATCTTCATCCTACGCCTCCTACGGATTGATAAACCTTAGGTCATCCACTTGAGAGAAATTTGCTATTGTCCTACAAACCTCTGCACTTGGAGGCCCAACAACATCTACAAGAAGAAGGTTGTGTAGTAGACATCAGTGGGTCATTGTAACGCCCCTATAATTAAGCTACAACATTATCCCCTCTAATTATACAATGTCATCATGTTTTGCAATAATGAGTGCCACTTGCCCCAAATCAAAATCGAATTCAAATTTCAAGTATAAGACAAAATAAGGTTTCTTCAAACAATATTTTTTTGGTGGTATTGCAAAGAATCCCTAAGTATTTATGTTAAGGAAAACAACATCACCCAAATTCCCAAAATGCCCCTAACAATATTTAATGGGGACCAACAACTAATAGGGCCATTTCAAAATAAACAAATATTTTAACACTTCAAAATGATTTGAAATTTTGTGTACTAGTTCAAAATATTGCCTAATATTTATGTGCCAAATTTCAAGTTCATAAAAAAATCATTTGGTATTAAAATAAAATAGAAAAGAGAGAAAGAAAAATAAAACAGAAAAGGAAAAAAAAGAAAAAGACAAAACCCTACACTATGCCATTGGGCCTTATGTGGACACAATGCGATCCAGCCCACCTGCCTCGGCATCCCCCTACCTCTCGCCAACGTCGTGCAAAGGTCGGGTGCACAACATGGCCACCGATGTCGCATGCCATCCGATACCCCTGCCCTATTTAGAGCCTCTCGTGGAAAACCCTAGATCGATCCCGATCCCTCCCCCCCCCACGTCGCGGTTCCTCCTCCCTAGCCCCTCCCGCTTGATACCAAGCTCGTACGAGCGTAGCCATCGCCATGGCCACGCCACCCACATTGCCATCGTCCTCTCCGCAGCCAGAGAGCCTGTCCAAAAGCTTCGTCGTCGTCCACTACCTCGACTCCGACCTCGGGCTCGAGCTGGGGGAACCCATAACGTGCGCCTCAATCGGTTTCTTCCTTCTCCCCTGCCGTCACCATTGCCGTCGATCTGCGCATCCCCGACCAGCCCCAACCTCCTTGAGCTCACCACCATGCTCCCTGTGAGCGTCCACATCTTTTCCCCATCTTCCCAATGCGATAGCTTGCTCTACCGCTATTTCCCGGAGAGCCAAAACCCACCGCCGCCTGAGCTCATCGCCGGCATCACTCTGGTCACCAATTGGTCACGCGTGTGTATCCACTAGCTCCGTGCGTGCCCGTAGAACAGTTCTAGAACCCTGGACCGCTCGAACTCGGGGTAAAACAAGGATTCCTCCGAGCTCCCCTTCTGGCTACGGTCGGACGTTGTTGCTCCGGCCAAATCTAGTCTCCCCTGGTCGGACCAGTGCTAGCATTCGACGCGCCGTATCACTGGCGTTCGAACGCGACCAGTCTCACGTCCATCCATGCCCTGTGGACGAATTCCGCGCGTCGCCGCCATGTTCTATGATCACTGGCTGTAAACGTCGGTGGTGATGATGTGACCAATTAGTTTAAATGCTAATGACCCTTTTACTTAAGCCCACGACCACTTACATGTGGGCCATGCGACTGTAGTGATTAGGATTAGCACAAATTAAATATGTTAACTAATTGACACACTGACAGTAGGGCCCCACCTCCTAATTAACCTATTTAACTTAACTTAATCAATTGTTAAGTTAACATTCACTCACTGCGAGGCCCCACATGTCAGATTGACCAGTCTAAGTCCATAGTTGACTGCTCACTGGGCAGTCAACTAGATCCCATGTGCCAGCCTGTGTAACACTCTGTTGGGTGCACTTTATGTGTGCGCTTAGCATTTATCCAATTAATTTGAATTAATAATAAATTCAGAAAATATTTAAAATTTTGGGAATTCATATAAAATAAACCGTAGCTTAGGTGAAAATAATTTATATATGGAAGTTGATCAGAAAAATGTAACGAATCTGTAATATGTCATTTGCATGCATGACCAACACCTCTATCATAATGAACATTGATATTTTGCATCAGAATCAATTAATGAAATAATATCTGGAGTCAGGTAAATATTCCATATATTTTCCCACTTCAACTAAATTGTGTAGTACTAAAACAGAGCACATCATCATCACCTTTTGCCATCCCATGCATTTGTGTTGCATTTGTTTGCTCTGTTATTTATTTGTTTACCCCACATTTTCTTTTATTGGTAGACCCCGAGACAGCTGTAAACCATGAGATTGACTACATCATTGAGTAGCTGGTTTCATCTATAGAGCAATCAGGCAAGCAACCCCCCTGCCCTTTGATCATTCCGATATCGCCTATTCTTTCTCTCTACTTTCATGCATTAGGTATTTGTATCTCTATTATTCAGTTGATCATACTCTGATGCATAGCCTGATTTTGTCGCCTGGTAAAAGTACTTGACATGTTATGCTAGCATGCCTAGTATAGCTATGCTGGTGTTCCATTAGTTGGCCCTACATCCTTGTTTGTGTTGCTATGCTAGATTACCAGGCTATGATACCCTATGGGCGGGTATGCTTTACATTACTACATTACAATGTTACATTTATGTTGGTATGGGGGCTGAAGGGCAGGTGGTACCATACAGTAAGAGATGGACCTGAGCCCCGACAACTCCTGAGTGATGCAACACGGGAACCCAACAGATATCCATTGGATGATGGTGAGGTTAGTATTGTCCCCACATTTTTAAAGTTAGTGGAACGACAAGACATGCGAAGACCATCCAGGATGAGGTGGGCCCAGGCCCTGGTCGATGTCTGTAGATAAATGGAATAATACGACCAACAAGATTTGGGTATTTGAACCGAGATTGTCACTGGAATATACACACTAACCACCGTGCACGGTAATGTTTATGGGGCCCTCAACGTCACCAGTTCCTCCTGAAAGCTTTCTTAGATGTCACAGTTTAGAACTGTAGGCTGATTGTTGGGGTGAGCATAGTACTACCTGCTATCTGTACAGAGATGGGCTTGGTCCCCGACCAGTCTCGCCATGTGCAGCAGCGGATTAGGTGAGCGGCCGAACAACCCTTTCACGCTTAGGATGTAGACCGACGGGTGACTTCTCTAGAGAGCCTAGGTAGGACTTCGGTGTGTCGATTGTCCGAGGCCGAGCATTACCCAAGAAAGTGTGTCTGGCCAGAGATAATCTAGCGTATCGGGTTATGTGGTGCACCCCTGCAGGGAAGACGAAACTATTTGGGTAGCCGCGTCCATCGTAACGGATGGCTTGGAGATGTACCCCGATCTTATACCACTTGAACTGGATACTTGATAAAACACACCTACTATATATGTCTATACAACTTGAACCGGTTACTAGATATGATTCACTAGTTCTATAAATATGGAATGCCCGAGGATCGCTTTCTTGCAGGGAGTCGAGGAAGGATTTCAGGGTATGGTATTGTTGTACTATTTACTTATACTCATATGCGCACATACCCTTCCTTTGCTGCAAGATGCTCTATTCCTCTTCTAATGCTGCAAGATGATGGCACGTGTGTTTCATAGAGATTCCCCCCTTTATTCTGGCATTTCTGCAGTGTAGCCCACAAATATACCCCTATTCCTTTGATATCGATTCATATGTAGCATAGTTCCAAAGTAAGTCTTGTGAGTACTTTGGATGAGTACTCGCCGTTGCTTTGCTATCTTTTTCCTTCAACCCAGTTGCTACTATAAGATAGTAGCCTCTCAGATACAGGTATTCTCGATGATGGATACTACTTGGAGTTTGATGTTGACGAGTAGTTCAGAGGTCCTAGGCTGGAGGCATGCGCCTTTTCAATCTAGTGTCATTGTTTTGCTCAACCGTCTTAAGGAAAAACTTGTTTAACTTCGTTTATACCCATAATTTTTTGTTTGTTGACTGATGTATTGTGGGTCCTCGTGACCCCGGCTTCTAATATAAAGATTCATGTTTAAGTTGTGTCGTAGAGTTGTGTTGTGATATTGACGTGGGTCACCATTGGTGATCGTGCATGATGCATGTATGATTAGTGCATGATTATAAACGGGGGCGTCAAAGTCACATTTGTCATAGACATAAGCTACTAAATCTCTGTATATAAGTTGTGAAATAGACATCCATACAATAGTCCACCTCCATCCTTTGCTCGCACTCCCCAACAATACCCCGCTTGCATCCTCCTCGCAATCATCATTTCACCAGCCCTATAAACCTCTCGGTGGCGCCAATGTTCCTAGAACTATGCCATCACCCTTCAGTGATGTGTTGATATGTTCGATGGGTATCCATCGAGTATGGATACCCATCGGGCATATGTATAGGTATGTGATTATTGTACCCTCACCATACCCTACCCATTTCTATGCTTTATCTATAAAAAACTTCTTTGCACATATGTAGCCTGGATCGATGTCAACTCTTTTTTGTTTGAGTAAGTTTGGTATCTTTATTGATTAACTACATAAGGTACAACAAAAGTATCCTAAAGTGGAAGTAGCCATACGTATTGACAATACTCGAGAGTAAGAGATTTTTTTACAAAATTGTGCTCTTCCATATTAGATGCTCTCCCCTTTTGAATGATGGCCACCTCCTAGAAAGAATTTCGGTAGCCTTAATCTCCATGGGCATCATAATGTACGCGCCTTCACTCGCTCCATTGGCAGGGAATTCGACATATAAAGGAGCCTTGCCAAGCCACGGGTCCAACCAGATAAGGTCCCATCTCCATTTCCTATGGAAATGTTTATACCGAGGTGGATATCATGTTTGATCACCTGGAAGGACTCCCAGAACTAGGAGCGCTCCCTTCGATCACAAGGGAGGAACTCGGCAGCCCTGCATGCATTTAGCTTTTATAAGATGCAACCATAGCCCTCCCTCATCCTTTAGAATCACCACACCCATCTCAGCATAAGGGACACATTCATGCATTGGGCTGCCAGAATACGTTAACCCCATGGGCCCTTAGGGAAGCATATATCAGCCCACTTAACCATATGGTATTTCTGGTGCCGATTGACCGCTTGTCAGAAGAATTGTGATAGATCCTTGTCAAATGAGCTATGTACCTCTTTTGATATAATATACAATCCCATCATATACATGGGAGGCTAGAGAGACAAGAGTCTATATGCATGAATTTACTCCCTTTAGAGGAGAATCTCCAGCGCCACGACTCCGTCTTGAATGCAACGCGCCCCAAAAGTAGGCCAAAGTCCCTGGTATGGATCATAGAATTAGAAAGCGGCATCCCCAAGTATCCAAGGATAACCTACAATTAGGTTCTCTGCTATTTGGCGCTTGTTCTCCAATGAAAACACCATGACCACAACCCCACTCTTATCGAAGTTGATATAAAGTCCCAGCATGAACGCATGAAAGGAGTAGGAACGTAAGATTGATGATATCCAGTTACGACCCTCATAGCATGATCATGATGTCATATGCATATTGTAGATGTGCCACACCATGCAGCTCTAGGGATAATATGCGCAACCACACCAGAGATGTGATCAGTCATCATAGCTTCATCCAGGATGTCCGCCAGGGCGTCAACGAGAAGGTTAAAGAAGAGGAGAGAAATAGATACCCCGACCTCACCCCGCGCGACGACCTATAAAATAGGCGCTCACCTCTCCATTAACATTGGTAGTGGTGCTATCACTCATGACCATCTCCATGGTCCAACAACACCGACGAACATCGAACCCCCTCCGGTTAGGGACTTGGCGGAGAAATGACCAGTCCAAGCGATTGTAAGCATTATAGAAATTTAGCTGAAGGAACACACCCTTCTAGCACTGAACCTTAACCTAATGAACAATTCATGATGCTCTAGGGTCGCATCGTGAATACGGCGCCCCTTAACAAAGGTGAACTAGTAAGGGTGTGTGAGGCATTCCACCACCAGGGCAAACCGTGTTGCACACACCTTAGCAAATATCCATTGAAGGACATTTATCACCGTGAACGGTCTAATGTGACCGATATCTGTTTCCCCAACTAATTTTGGGATTAGGGAACCACACGGAAGTTCAAATGGGACATATACAATGTCCCAATGTAGAATTTTTAGAACATTCGCTTAATCATCGCCTAAAGATGCTCTCAAAACTAATGGAAAAAGGAGACTAGGAGGCCATTCAAACAAGACACCAAACTAGCCTTCACCTCTGCAATCGCCGGACCAACCTCCTCAGGAAAGAATGAGAGGGTCAGTTCCGCATTCTCGTCGGCAGACACCCTTGCCTCTGCTGGCCAGCAGTTTACACCCACCGCAACCCTAAACCAGGGCTCCACCATGAAGATCTCCTTATAGAAGGTATAGATATGTACCAAGATAGTCCTGCAACCTTCAAGAGGACCGCTTCTTTCCCAAGGCATGGGCGATGGCCCATTTACTATGCCGCATATTCGCAATGCCATGGAAGTAAGCAGCGTCGGCATCCCGTGGAGAGGCCAATTCCGACGACTGCGTTGACGCGATAAAATCTTTCCACCCCGATTAAGCAATCATCCGATACAACGAGCTCATTGGGCCGCAGCACAAACAAGCCCAAAAGAAAAAAAAGAGAAACAAATGTCGACAATGGCAGATCGACGAAACGAAGATGGCTGGGAACCGTTGCACCCTCCGGAGAAGTACCACCGCGCTTCTAGCACTCCAAAGCTGGATTAAGCAACCATCCGATACAACGAGCTCATTGGGCCGCAGCACAAACAAGCCCAAAAGAAAAAAAAGAGAAACAAATGTCGACAATGGCAGATCGACGAAACGAAGATGGCTGGGAACCGTTGCACCCTCCGGAGAAGTACCACCGCGCTTCTAGCACTCCAAAGCGCCGCATACCGAGCAACACCTTCAAGAAGGAATGCGACGCCGCCGCCGCTGCTACCCAGACAAGTCCTAGGGTTTTCCCCGGTACGCAGAGGGCAGTGGGGAAGGGGTATACCCGACGCCCTTCAGGAAGGTCCGGCGGCGCGCACATGCGTCACCGCGTCGATGCCGGATGAGCCGTCAGGGATTTCTCCAAACCCAAACCACCACCCGGGACAATTCAAAGTGCACCACCAGACCTGCCGCCCACCAACATGTGCCACCATGGTCAGCGAACCAACCTCGTCATCTTCCTGAGGCCACCGACACGAGACCTGGAGGAGGGACGAGGAGCCAACGAGCTCGGGGGCATCCGCAACTCAGCCGATGAGAGGGGACAGCCACCGCCGCCGCCGCAGAGCCGACCGGACATGACGACAGAAGCTTACCAGGCCCGAACAGGCCCGACCGGGCCCCAAAGGGTCCGGACAACCCCTGCCATCATGTTGTAGCACATCGGCCGAAGGAGCCGCCACCACCCGCAGCCCCCGACTCCGCACAACCTCCACCAGGGAGCCACGCCGCCACACGCTGGCCCGCCCAACCTAGATGGGCCCAAAAGGGCCTAGATCTGCGCAGAGCGGATGCCGCCGGCCAGCCACACCACCACGCGCCCCGCGGCCAACGGCCACGTCGCCGCATCAGGAATGCCCGCGACCCACAGAACCCCGCGCCCCTACACAAGCGTGGAAAGAAGGGCCCGTCGCCGCCATCGCCGCGCGGGCAGCGCCCGGCGGACCATGCCGACAACAGCGGCAGGAGGGAGCGGCGGGGGCGGAAGGCTGGAGGAGAGGACGGCGGCGGCGGCAGGGGGCCGAGCGAGCGAAGCCGTCCAACTCTATAAAACCTCAGCTGAATATCTTCATAATGTAGGCCTCAAAGTCCGACCAAATTCGTCCGCTGTCACATGAAGCTTAGGGTTCCATGGTTGGTTCTCGAACTTGCCAGATGCCGACGCTGATGGGAAAACATTTTGCCTATTGCATAGGTCCTTTTATTGATTATTAGCATCCATAAGGACAAGACACACACACACACACACACACACTGACACACACACACATGTATGATGCATATAGTCTACAACTTGCGATCGAGAACAACACTCCAGTTGTATATATGTCCGTCGATTGATCGTCTACATGAGGAGCCCCCTGGCTATGCGGCCGTCAGCGCCCTGGGGAAAGAAGCCGCCGGCCTGGGCGGGGCTTCCGGTGCCGTACACGATGCCGAGGATCTCCTCGGGCGTGCGATCGTAAGCGAGCGAGTAGCGGTCGCCGGCGATGATGTTCCCCACGGTCTGCCCCTCGGGCCCCTCACCCGGCGCCACCACTAGCCCCTCGTCCTTCACCCCCCTCCTCCCAAGCTCGTTCCGCAGCTCGGAGATGTGCGCGGTCACCTCCGCCACACCAACACCATAGCTCGCCACCCGCGACAGTCCGCGCTCGTACAGCAGGGCCCGGATCACCGCGTCCTGTGCGGATTCCACGCCCAGCAGTCCCGCCACCAGCTGCGTGCAATCAATCACAGAAGTACGACAAGTTAATTAGAGTATCACGTACATGTAATTAATGGGAATATCGATCAGTACGCATGCACGCATTTTGTGTGTCTGATCGATACGGCTGGTGGTAGGGTGATCACGCGTGTGGTGTAGCCTAGGTACGTACCCTTCTGGCCTGAGGAGTGAGGAGCTTGGGGTTGGCGCCGACGTAGCCGGTCAGGCCGACGTACGGGATGATGTAGGAGGCGATGAGGAAGTTGAGGCTGTTCTCGTAGGGGTTGAAGGGCGGGTCCAGCGTCGTGTTCATCGCCTGCTCCACGATCTTGCCGATGTTGGTCGCGCTGATGTCCAGCTGCGGCCGCGGGAATCCCCTCACGTTCTGCTTGATCGCCCTGCACAGACACACGCACGTACTGTTCATAAACGACATGCTAGTATGCTACTTCTCTGCTACTAATATTTCTTGGTCGGGAGAGAGTCCGAGTGGCCGAATTGTGAGGTTAATTGCGTACGTACCTGAGGTGGCCAACTTCTTGGTAGCAGAACTGTGTGGCGACGTCTCGGACGAAGGGGGTGAGGACGGCGGTCTGGCCACCGATGGGATGCGGGCCGCCGCCGGTGAGGTTGACGTCGATGCCATCGAGGCCGTAGCCCAGCGCCGACCAGCAGAAGAACTCCGCCTCCAGGTACTCGAGGTTCAGCGGGAACTCCAGCAGGTCCACGTCCGATTGTGGCAGCAGCGTGCCGCCGCCGCCGAAGAACCCGCGGTACCGTGCCCACTCGTTGTCCATGTCCTGCGCCCGGCAGACGCCGCCGCAGAGAGCAGCCGCCACCAAGGCGACCACCACGACGAAGGTGGCCGGCGCAGCCATGGCAATACTACTTGCAGCTCGTAGTATGATCACGAGTTGGGAGTTTGGACGCCAAGGATGATGGTAGGATCACTGATCTGCAGGTTTGGGGGACTTGACTTGTGCGTGTTCTCGTCCTCGCGATCGGCGAATGTAATATAGGCGGTGCGGCACATGCGGAAGGGGTGCAACGTGGAGCGTGACGTGGACGGGAACGGGAAGAGGAGTGGGGGTGGCGCGCCAAGGGTGTGGCGTCCGCGGGAGCTACGTGTGGCGTTGTTTAAACGGCAGGTCGCTGTTTCCTTTGTCTTGGAGGAAATTTGAGTGGGTCGACCATTACTCCATTGTGTGACGTTTTCTGTGCAGTTTTCTAGTTTTGGACCTTACCATGGGCTCCTGAAGCACACACAATGGTGGCGCAAATTAGACAAGTTCCCATACACGAAATGGGGCATGCGATGTGCGCTCAGAAAGAAAGGTAGGAAGGGCGAAGAAACAGTCACATATGCTTGCAAGGCATTATAGGACAGTGCTTGAAAGGAAACTATTAGCATGATGTAATACCTCTTTTTTACGTTAGCAACGTGTATAACTTTTTTTGCGCAAAAAAATGTATAACTTTTCCCCCGAAAAAAAAGCAAAGTGTATAACTTTTTAAACATGCATTCGTCCCTTAGGGCTTCTTTGGTTTACTAGTTTTTCAAACCATAAGAATAGAAAAAGTAAATGATTAATAGGTCATGTCAGTTGAATCGAAGAATTCACCATGGAAAGTGCACCCCAATCTCCTAATTGGATTGATAATTAATGTCAACGTATCTTAAGGGACTTAGCCTTTTCATTTTTGTGATCCAAAACCATATTGAGTCAATTCTTTCTCAAATGTCCTTAAAGATCAAACTTCAAAATCTCACCGAGACAGTGTTTTGGACGGTGTCACCAAAATGTTACAAGGGTGACGAGATTACATTTCGGTCACATTGTACAAAAAGTGTTGATGATTCAAGTGTTAGATGTTCCAAGTCTGATGGCCGAGCTGACAAACCTTCCTTCAGACATGCAAGGAAAAGGAAGGGTAAGGATGGAAACTCCTCTACCAAGTACTTGACATTGCCGACTGCAAGTCCTCCATCATGCACTCGAAAAATCCTTAAGATATAGACGCGGCTCTTTGAGGTTACCATTCAGACACAACTCCACATGGTAAACACTTAGAATAAGGGACATTGGCGAAAACCAGTATTGGAAAGGGTTTTGAACAGACAAATACACTGGTAGATGGTTGGACTCTGATGAATCAACAAACATTAGACATCTGAAGAGGTGATATTGTGTGAATCACCCCCCCCCATAATACTCCCTCAGTTTTTATTTACTTCGCATATTAGCTTTGGTCAAAGTCAATCTTTGTAAACTTTGACGAAGTTTATACACAAAAGTATTAACATATACAATAACAAATCAATACCCTTAGATTCATTATTGAATATACTTTCACATCATATAGATTTGTTATTATAAATGTTCATACTTTTTTCTATAAACTTGGTCAAACTGTATGAAGTTTGACTTCAGTCAAATCTAATATGCAGAGTAAATAAAAACGAAGGGAGTATTAGTTAGCATCCCTTGATCATTTATGGCACCCCAAACATCCGACTTCATTTTCCTATTGGAAAGGAAAAAAATAGTTCTAACATGAACTTGTTCACCTGCAATAGTCAAGAACTCTTGACGGTATCTAGCTGGAACAACGTGTTCATCCTGAATAACTTGATTTAAGGACAAAGAATTTCGTGATGGATGGTGTTGGACACATAAGAAACAACAACTGGACATCTCCAGTGGTGACTGCACTAGTGGTTGTTGATGGACACAAAAGAAACAATGACCAATAGATGTCTACAAAGGTGACTACAACCGCTCAGGCGTGGCTCCTTGAGTATATTGATATGTATATGCATTGTTGTAATATGAAAATGAAATGTGTATCAACAAAAGGCTATATTGAGACTACCCTTAAGATGTAATTCAACCGATATATAATTATGTTGGGTTAATGTATTGTTTAATCGTGTTGCATATTATCGGTTGTTATACTTTGTATTTTTAATTAACTAAATGTACTAGGGACTAATAGAACAGAAGGCTTGTTACTAGTAAGTAAAATACCAGTGAAGATCTAATTTTGAAACATGCCACAAGTGGAGTAGTTACTAGTGACACTCGCCTATTTTGCTAATTACTGGTAACTTCTTACCACTGGCGAGTTACCATTGACGGCTACTCTGCTCGTGAATAATGTGGAAAATGCACCCATCACTAGTAAGTTGTAGTAGGGGTCCTACATTGGCTTGTGTGCATGGGAGCCTTCAAGGTGTGAAGGACGAAGCAAGATGTTTGCATGAACCTAGAGACCTATTTGGTGAAGATCTACCCTGATTAAGGCTAGACTTTCATGGTCGTAAGCCTTGGTGGCATAGGCTGAGTGCTCCATTGTGGGTGTAGTTCTCCATGGACTTGTCCTCCATGGATCTGGCAATTATGGTCTTCATGATCCTAGAACTTTTATGGTTTGAAGCCTCCATCAACATGAAGTAGGACAAGGCAAACTATCCGAATCACGGGAAAAATCTTATGCCATGCTCAGGTGATGGTGTCCTGGATAAGGAGGTGCTAACCATGTTGGCTCCCAGACATATGGGCCGGGATGAGGACTCTCAAAGTAACTATTTTGTAGGACATATTCGTCAGGCTCAGCATCTAGAGGGAATCTCCCCAAAGACTTGGCGCGTACTCCAAGACATAGAGGCGATCGTCAGAAAGATTACTCTTAGATGTAACCGATCTATGTATAACCCTAGGTACCCCCGGTGTCAATACACGACGAGGGGTGTAGATCATAGAGTTGGGGAACGCAGTAATTCAAAAAAATTTCTACGATCACACAAGATCTATCTAGGAGAAGCATATCAACGAGCGGGGGGAGTGTGTCCACATACCCTCGTAGACCGAAAGCGGAAGCGTTTAGTAACGCGGTTGATGTAGTCGAATGTCTTCACGATCCAATCGATCCAAGTACCGAACGTACGGCACCTTCGTGTTTAGCACACGTTCAACACGATGATGTCCCTCGAGCTCTTGATCCAGTTGAGGACGAGGGAGAGTTCCGTCAGCACGACGGCGTGGCGACGGTGATGATAAAGTTACCGGCGCAGGGCTTCGCCTAAGCACTACGACGATATGACCGAGGTGTGTAACTATGGAGGGGGGCACCACACATGGCTAAGACAAATCTTGGAGTTCCTTTGGGGTGCCCCTGCCCACGTATATAAAGGAGGGAGGGAGAGAGGCCGGCCCTCCTAGGGGCGCGCCAAGTGTAGGGAGTCCTACTAGGACTCCTAAGTCCTACTAGGACTCCTAAGTCTTAGTAGGATTCCCTTTCCTTTTCGGAGTAGGAAAGAAGGAAAGGAGGGAGAGGGAGAAGGAAAGGGGGGCCGCGCCCCTACACCTTGTCCAATTCGATTTGGGCAGGGGGAGGCGTGCGCCACCTCATGGCCCTTCTTCCCTCTATCCACTAAAGCCCAATAAGGCCCATTAACTTCCCCCGACGAATTCCCGTAACTCTCCTGTACTCCGAAAAATACCCGGATCACTCGGAACCATTCCGATGTCCGAATATAGCCTTACAATATATCGATCTTTATCTCTCGACCATTTCAAGACTGCTCGTCATGTCCGTGATCTCATCCGGGACTCCGAACAAACTTTGGTCATCAAATCACATAACTCATAATACAAATCGTCATCGAACGTTAAGCGTGCGGACCCTACGGGTTCGAGAACTATGTAGACATGACCGGGACACATCTCCGGTCAACAACCAATAGCGGAACCTAGATGCTCATATTGGCTCCTACATATTCTACGAATATCTTTATCGGTCAAACCACATAACAACATACGTCATTTCCTTTGTCATCGGTATGTTACTTGCCCGAGATTCGATCGTCGGTATCATCATACCTAATTCAATCTCGTTATCGACAAGTCTTTTTACTCGTTCCGTAATGTATTATCCCGTAACTAACTCATTAGTCATATTGCTTGCAAGGCTTATAGTGATGTGCATTACCGAGAGGGCCTAGAGATACCTCTCTGATACACGGAGTGAAAAATCCTAATCTTGATCTATGCCAACTCAACAAACACCTTCGGAGACACCTGTAGAGCATCTTTATAATCACCTAGTTACGTTGTGACGTTTGATAGCACATAAAGTGTTCCTCCGGTATTCGGGAGTTGCATAATCTCATAGTCAGAGGAATATGTATAAGTCATGAAGAAAGCAATATCAATAAAACTAAACGATCATTATGCTAAGCTAACGGATGGGTCTTTTCCATCACATCAATCTTTAATGATGTGATCTCGTTCATCAAATGACAACACATGTCTATGGTCAGCAAACTTAACCATCTTTGATTAACGAGCTAGTCAAGTAGAGGCATACTAGGGACACTTTGTTTGTCTATGTATTCACACATGTACTAAGTTTCCGGTTAATACAATTCTAGCATGAATAATAAACATTTATCATGATATAAGGAAATATAAATAACAACTTTATTATTGCCTCTAGGGCATATTTCCTCCAGTCTCCCACTTGCACTAGAGTCAATAATCTAGTTCACATCATCATGTGATTTAACACCAATAGTTCACATCTTTATGTGATTAGTTCACATCTCCATGTGACTAATACCCAAAGGGTTTACTAGAGTCGATAATCTAGTTCACATCGCTATGTGATTAACACCCAAAGAGTGATCATATTTTTCTTGTGAGAGAAGTTTAGTCAACAGGTCTGCCACATTCAGAGTTGTATGTATTTTGCAAATTTTCTACGTCTACAATGCTCTGAACGGAGCTACTCTAGATATTCGCTCCCACTTTCAATATGTATCCAAATTGAGACTTAGAGTCATCTGGATCAGTGTCAAAACTTGCATCGACGTAACCCTTTATGACGAACTTTTTGTCACCTCCATAACCGAGAAAAATGTCCTTATTCCACTAAGGATAATTTTGACCGCTGTCCAGTGATCCACTCCTGGATCACTATTGTACCCTCTTGCCAAACTCATGGTGAGGTACACAATAGGTCTGGTACACAGAATAGAATACTTTATAGAACCTGTGACTGAGGCATAGGGAATGACTTTTCATTCTCTTTCTATTTTCTGTCGTGGTCGGGTTTTGAGTCTTTACTCAACTTCACACCTTGCAACACAGGCAAGAACTCCTTCTTTGACTGTTCCATTTGAACTACTTCAAAATCTTGTCAAGGTATGTACTCATTGAAAAAACTTATCAAGCGTCTTTGATATATATATCTATAGATCTTGATTCTCAATATGTAAGCAACTTCATCGAGGTCTTTCTTTGAAAAAACTCCTTTCAAACACTCCTTTATGCTTTCATGAAAATTCTACATCATTTCTGATCAACAATATGTCATTCACATATACTTATCAGAAAGATTGTAGTTCTCCCACTCACTTTCTTGTAAATATAGGCTTCACCAAAAGTATATATAAAACCATATGCTTTGATCACCTTAGCAAAGTGTATATTCCAACTCCGAGATGCTTGCACCAGTCCATAGATGGATCGCTGGAGCTTGCACACTTTGTTAGTACCTTTAGGATTTACAAAACCTTCTTGTTGCATCATATACAACTCTTCTTTAAGAAATCCATTAAGGAATGTAGTTTTGACATCCATTTGCCAGATTTTATAAAATGTGTCAATTGCTAACATGATTCGGACAAACTTAAGCATCGATACGAGTGAGAAAATCTTATCATAGTCAACACCTTGAACTTGTCAAAAACCTTTTGTGTCAATTCGAGCTTTGTAGATAGTAACACTACTATCAGCGTCCATCTTCCTCTTGAAGATCCATTTAATATCAATGGCCTGCCGATCATCGGGCAAGTCAATCAAAGTCCATACTTTGTTCTCATACATGGATCCCATCTCAGATTTCATGGCCTCAAGCCATTTCGTGGAATCTGAGCTCATCATTGCTTCCTCATAGTTCGTAGGTTCGTCATGGTCAAGTAACATGACTTCCAGAAAGGATTACCGTACCACTCTGGTGCGGACTATACTCTGGTTGACCTACGAGGTTCGGTAGTAACTTGATCTGAAGTTTCATGATCATCCTCATTAGCTTCCTCACTAATTGGTGTAGGAATCACTACAACTGATTTATGTGATGAACTAATTTTCAATAAGGGAGAAGGTACAATTACCTCATCAATTTCTACTTTCCTCCCACTCACTTCTTTCGAGAGAAACTCCTTCTCTAGAAAGGATCCATTCTTAGCAATGAATATCTTGCCTTCGGATCTGTGATAGAAGGTTTACCCAACCGTTTCCTTTTGGGTATCCTATGAAGACGCACTTCTCCGATTTAGGTTTGAGCTTATCGATTTGAAACTTTTTCACATAAGCATCGCAACCCCAAACTTTTAAGAAATGACAACTTAGGTTTCTTGCCAAACCATAGTTCATATGGCGTCGTCTCAACGGATTTAGATGGTGCCCTATTTAACGTGAATGCAGTTGTCTCTAATGCATAACCCCAAAACGATAGTGGTAAATCGGCAAGAGACATCATAGATCGTACCATATCTAATAAAGTACGGTTATGACGTTTGGACACACCATTACACTATGGTGTTCCAGGTGGCTTGAGTTGCGAAACTATTCCACATTATTTCAAATGAAGACCAAACTCATAACTCAAATATTCGCCTCCGTGATCAGATCGTAAAAACTTTATTTTCTTGTTGCGATGATTGTCCACTTCACTCTAAAATTCTCTGAACTTTTCAAATGTTTCAAACTAATGTTTCATTAAGTAGATATATCCATATCTGCTCAAATCATCTGTGAATGTCAGAAAATAATGATACCCGCCGCGAGCCTCAACACTCATCGGACCGCATACATTGGTATGTATTATTTCCAATAAGTCAGTGGCTCGCTCCATTTTCCGGAGAACAGAGTCTTAGTCATCTTGCCCATGAGGCATGGTTCACAAGCATAAAATGATTCATAATCAAGTGATTCCAAAAGTCCATCCGCATGGAGTTTCTTCATGCGCTTTACACCAATATGACCTAAACGGCAGTGCCACTAGTATGTTGCACTATCATTATCAACTTTGCATCTTTTGGCATAAATATTATGAATATGTGTATCACTACAATCGAGATTCAATAAACCACACCTTGGGTGTATGACCACAGAAGGTTTTATTCATGTAAACAGAATAACAATTATTCTTTGACTTAAATGAATATCCGTATTGCAATAAACATGATCCAATCATATTATGCTCAACGCAAACACCAAATAAAATTTATTTTAGGTTCAACACTAATCCCGAAGGTAAAGGGAGTGTGCGATTGTGATCTTATCTACCTTGGAATCACATCCAACACACATCGTCACCTCGCCCTCAACTAGTCTCTGTTCATTTTGTAACTCCTGTTTCAAGTTACTAATCATAGCAACTGAACCAGTATCAAATACCCAGGGGCTACTATGAACACTAGTAAAGTACACATCAATAACATGGATATCATATATACTTTTGTTCACCTTGCCATCCTTCTTATCTGCCAAGTATTTGGGGCAGTTCTGCTTCCAGTGACCATTTCCTTTGCAGTAGAATCACTTAGTTTCAGGCTTGGGTCTAGCTTTGGGCTTCTTCATGGGAGTGGAAACTTGCTCGCCATTCTTCTTGAAGTTACCTTTCTTTCCCTTGCCCTTTTACTTGAAACTAGCGATCCTGTCAACCATCAACACTTGATGCTTTTCTTGATTTCTACCTTCACCGATTTCAGCATCGCGAAGAGCTCAGGGAATCATTTTCGTCATCCCTTGCATATTATAGTTCATCACGAAGTTCCTGTAACTTGGTGATAGTGACTAGAGAACTCTGTCAATCATTATCTTATCTGGAAGATTAACTCCCGCATAATTCAAGCGATTGTAGTACTCAAACATTCTGAGCACATGCTCACTGGTTGAGCTATTCTCCTCCATCTTGTAGGCAAAATACTTGTCATAGGTCTCATACCTCTCGACTCGGGAATGAGTTTGAAATACCAATTTCAGCTCTTGGAACATCTTATATGCTCCTTGGCGTTCAAAATATTTTTGAAGTCCTGGTTCTAAGCTGTGAAGCATGGCGCACTAAAATATCAAGTAGTCATCATACCGAGCTTGCCAAACGCTCATAACGTCTGCATCTGCTCCTGCAATAGGTCCATCACCTAGTGGTGCATTAAGGACATAATTCTTCTGTGCAGCAATGAGGATAATCCTCAGATCACTGACCCAGTCCGCATCATTCCTACTATCATCTTTCAACTTATTTTTCCCTAGGAACATATCAAAAATAAAACAGGGAGCTATACGCGATCTATTGATCTACAACATAGATATGCAAATACTAGCAGGACTAAGTTCATGATAAATTAAAGTTCAATTAATTATATTACTTAAGAACTCCCACTTAGATAGACATCCCTCTAGTCATCTAAATGATCACGTGATCCATATCAACTAAACCATGTCCGATCATCACGTGAGATGGAGTAGTTTTCAATGGTGAACATCACTATGTTGATCATATCTACTATATGATTCACGTTCGACCTTTCGGTCTCAGTGTTCCGAGGCCATATCTGCATATGCTAGGCTCGTCAAGTTTAACCCGAGTATTATACGTGTGCAAAACTGGCTTGCACCCGTTGTATGTGAACGTAGAGCTTATCACACCCGATCATCACGTGGTGTCTCGGCACGACGAACTGTAGCAATGGTGCATACTCAGGGAGAACTCTTATACCTTGAAATTTAGTGAGAGATCATCTTATAATGCTACCGCTGTACTAAGCAAAATAAGATCCATAAAGGATAAACATCACATGCAATCAAAATAAGTAATATGATATGGCCATCATCATCTTGTGCCTTTGATCTCCATCTCCAAAGCACCATCATGATCATCATCTTCACCGGCTTGACACCTTGATCTCCATCGTAGCATCGTTGTCGTCTCGCCAACTATTGTTTCTACAACTATCACTACCGCTTAGTGATAACGTAAAGAAATTACATGGCGATTGAATTTCATACAATAAAGCGACAACCATAAGGCTCCTTCCAGTAGCCGATAATTGTTACAAAACATGATCATCTCATACAACAATTTATATCTCATGATGTCTTGACCATATCACATTACAACATGCCCTGCAAAAACAAGTTAGACGTCCTCTACTTTGTTGTTGCAAGTTTTACGTGGAAACTACGGGATTCTAGCAAGAACCATTCTTACCTACGCATCAAAACCACAATGATTTTTCATCAAGTGTGGTATTTTAACCTTCAACAAGGACCGGGCATAGTCAAACTTGATTCAACTAAAGTTGGAGAAATAGACACCCGCTAGCCACCTATGTGCGAAGCACGTCAGTAGAACCAGTCTCATGAACGCGTGATACGTCCATTTTGCAAGATGTTTTCTTACTATTATTTATAATGTTTTTATCCATAATAATGCTTTTTGGAGTAATTCTAATGCCTTTTATCTCATAATTTGCAAGGAACACACCAGAGGGAGAATTCCGGCAGCTGACAATCTGGACCTAGAAAAGCTACGTTAGGCCACCTATTCTGCACAACTCCAAATAAGCTGAAACCTCACGGGTTTTTTATGGAATATATAAGAAATACTGGAGCCAATAAACACCAGAGGGGGGCCAGCAGGTGGGCACAACCCACCTGGGCGCGCCAGGCCCCCCAGGCGCGCCCTGGTGGGTTGTGGCCTCCTCGACCCACCTCCGGTGCCCATCTTCTGGTATATAATTCATTTTGACCTAGAAAAAAAAATAATAGGAGGACTTTCGGGACGAAGCGCCGCCGCCTCGAGGCGGAACTTGGGCAGGAGCACTTTTTCCCTCTGGCGGAGTGATTCCGCCGGGGGAACTTCCCTCCCGGAGGGGGAAATCATCGTCGTCATCATCACCAACAACTCTCCCATCTTGGGGAGGGCAATATCCATCAACATCTTCAACAGCACCATCTCCTCTCAAACCCTAGTTCATCTCTTGTGTTCAATCTTGCTACCGGAACTATAGATTGTTATTTGTGGGGTGACTGGTAGTGTTGATTACACCTTGTAGTTGATTACTATATGGTTTATTTGGTGGAAGATTATATATTCATATCCATTATGATATTTAATACTACTCTGATCATGAACATGTTTATAATTTGTGAGTACTTACTTTTGTTCTTGAGGTCACGGGAGAAATCATGTTACAAGTAATCATGTGAACTTGATATGTGTTTGATATTTTGATAGTATGTACGTTGTTATTCCCTTAGTGGTGTCATGTGAACGTCGATTACATGACACTTCACCATATTTGGGCCTAAGGGAATGCATTGTGGAGTAGCAATTAGATGGTGGGCTGCGAGAGTGACAGTAGCTTAAACCCTAGTTTATGCGTTTTTCGTATGGGACCGATTGGATCCAAAAGTTTAATGCTATGGTTAGAATTTATTCTTAATACTTTTCTCGTAGTTGCAGATGCTTGTGGGAGGGTTAATCATAAGTAGGAGGTTTGTTCAAGTAAGAACATCACCTAAGCACTGGTCCACCCACATATCAAATTACCAAAGTAGTGAACACAAATCAAACCAACATGATGAAAGTGACTAGATGAAATCCCCGTGTACCCTCAAGAACGATTTGCTTATCATAAGCGACCTTTTTTGCCCATCCTTTGCCTCAAAAGGATTGGGCTACCTTGCTGCACCTTTGTTACTATAATCGTTACTTGCTCGTTACAAATTATCTTTCTATCAAACTATTCGCTACTTACAATTTCAGCACTTGCAGATAATAACTTACCGAAAACTACTTGTCATTTCCTTCTGCTCCTCGTTGGGTTCGACACTCTTACTTATCGAAAAGAGCTACAATTGATCCCCTATACTTGTGGGTCATCAAGGCTATTTTTTGGCACCGTTGCCGGGGAGTGAAGTGCCTTTCGTAAGTGGAATTTTGTAAGGAAACGTTTATATAGTGTGCCAAAATTTATTGTCACTTGTTACTATGGAAAACAATCCTTTGAGGAGTTTGTTCAGGGTATCTTCACCTCATCTGGAACCACAATTAGCTACCCCTCAACCTACTGTACCTACTGAAAATATTGAATATGAAATTCCTTCGAGTATGATAGAACAACTGCTAGCTAATCCTTATGTAGGAGGTGGAACTGAACATCCTGATATGCACTTGATATATGTGGAACAAATTTGTGGATTGTTTAAGCTTGCAGGTTTACCCAGAGATGAAGTTATGAGAAAGGTTTTTCCTTTATCTTTGAAGGGAAAAGCATTGGCATGGTATAGGCTATGTGATGATATTGGATCATGGAATTGGAATCGTTTGAATTGGAGTTCGACCAAAAAACTTATCTTATGCATCTAGTTCATCGTGATCGGAATTATATATATAATTTTTGGCCTCGTGAAGGAGAATGTATCGCTCTAGCTTGGGGGAGGCTTAAGTCAATGTTATATTCATACCCCAATCATGAGCTCTCAAGAGAAATTATTATCCAGAATTTTTATGCTCGGCTTTCTCGTAATGATCAAACCATGCTTGATACTTCTTATGTTGGTTCATTTATGAAGAAGACTATTGAATTCCGGTGGGATCTTTCGTAAAGAATTAAACGCAACTCTGAAGATTGGGAACTCGACGAAGGTAAAGAGTTAGGTATTAAACTCAAGTATGATTGTGTTAAATCTTTTATTGATACCGATGCTTTTCAAAAGTTTAGCACTAAATATGGACTTGACTCTGAGATAGTAGCCTCCTTTTGTGAATCATTTGCTACTCGTGTTGAACTCCCTAAGGAGAAGTGGTTTAAATATCACCCACCTATTAAAGAAGAAATTAAAGAACCAGTTCCAGTTAAAGAGGAAAATATACTTTATAATGTTGATCCAGTTGTTCCTTCTGCTTATATTGAGAAACCACCTTTCCCTGTTAGGATTAAGGAACATACTAAAGTTTCAACTGTGGTTAACAAAAGCTGTATTAGAACACCTAAACCTGATGAACAAATTAAAGTTGAACCTAGTATTGCTATGGTTAAAGATCTCTTGGAAGAAGATATGGATGGGTATGTTATTTACTTCTCTGAAGAAGCTGCTAGAATCGCCAAACCTGGTAAAAAGGATAAACATAGACCTGTTGTTGGCATGCCCGTCATCTCAGTTAAAATAGGAGATCACTGTTATCATGGTTTATGTCACATGGGTGCTAGTTATCGACTAGAGGGGGGTGAATAGGCGATTTTTATGAAAGTCTTCAAAACACGGGGGCTTTGAAGACAAACGGTAGAAATGAACCTATTGATATGCAGTGGAAGGTAGACTACACTAGACAAGCCATAGTCAAGTAAGCAATGAAGTAAAATGTAACATCCCAATTTTCCTAAATTAGGATGTTAATAGATCATTCATATGCATATCATATTTTTATTGCATTATTTGCTTTTTAAGAATATTCAAATCATTATGCAACAAAAGGCAATTTATTTGGAGTGGAGATAACATGACTTCTCCCCTATTTTAAAAATGTTCATAATGTGCAGAATATTATTTCCAGTTCATCTGATATGTTCTGGTAATTTTTGTGATCTTCAAAGTATTTTAATTGTGTGTTATTTTACTGTTTATGTGGCCTTTTGCGTAAAAATGAATTTCTAAAATTGCATTAGGTGAGGAACTAGTGTTCCTGTAGTTTATATTAGCAGTATAGATTTTACTGTGTGTCTATGTATTTTTTATTTAGTTTTTTTATTGTTGTTTTATTTTTAGTTATTTGCTGCTGTAGTTTTTGTTTTAAAACAAAAAAGGGAAGCGCAGCACAGCGCAGCTCGGCACCATGGCCCAGCAAGCCAACGCCGCGGCCCAGCACACCCCGCAGCCCACTTCGACCGAAGCGGTGCTCCGCACCGCTGCGCCCGATCCGCATCGCCCCTCGCCTCCCATCGCTGACCAGCGGGCCCCGCCGCGTGCCTGTTCCTCTGCTTCCCCGAGCTGGACACCACACGCGCGCACCGCACGCACGCCGA
Organism: Triticum urartu; assembly: GCF_003073215.2. Taxonomy (NCBI): domain Eukaryota; kingdom Viridiplantae; phylum Streptophyta; class Magnoliopsida; order Poales; family Poaceae; genus Triticum; species Triticum urartu. Next base: position 473,102,581 of record NC_053023.1, read on the forward strand.
GGCCGAGCCGGTTCACCCCGCGTTCCTACTCCACCTCGAGCGCTCCCGAGTCGCCGTGTGCAAGCAGAAGACCCAGGGAAACCCCGCATCCACTCGTCGTTCTTCCTCGCCGCCGCACGCTTCAGCTAGGGCGAGACGGATCTCGCCGGAGGAGCTCGAGACGCCGTTTCACCGGTCGTTTTCTTGGCTGTAAGATCATCCCCCGCCGCTCCGCTTGTTCCTCTCGGACCCCCTCTCAGTTGCCGCTCGTTTGACACCTCGGGGTGACCTGCAGACCACCAGAACGACGCCGCCGCCGACGCCCGATTTCACCGGAGCACCGAGGTTCACCTCGCCGCCGTCGCCTACAGAGGACGTATCGCCGCCGTCCGACACCACCACCACCTTCGCCACTCGTCGCTGAACCCATCCGCCACTTCACCTTCGCCGGAGACCCACCGGAGGAGCGCCGCCGCCAACGCCCGACCGTCGCCGCCGTTCCTCTGTTTTCCTGGTGAGCACGCACGTGCAGGAGTTTTCCGGCCAACCGCGTGCTGCCATGTGGCGGTAGCTACAGAAGTTGCTATAGCGCCGCTACAGTATTCACTGTTCAGGAGTTTTCTACTGTTCTTTTTGTTTTTTTCAGTTTTTCACCAAAACTTCTAATTGCTATAACTTTTAGTGTATAAGTCCAATTTAGGTAATTCTTTTTCCTGTGCACTCACAAAAATTAGCACATTATCATAGCATCAACTTTGCACATGTCCACACCTTTCAAATTTGAACTCATTCGAGTTTGAATCAAATCTTCCGTAGGCCGTAACTCTCAAACCGTTTATCGAAATCGAGTGATTCTTTTTGCATTGTGACCATAGTGCATTTTAGGTTCTGTTAATCTTCTGTTGTTGAGTTTTTAAAACGTTTTCCTTGCTGTTGGTTTTGTTTTGGATCTTTTCATGTTCCGGTGATTGATTTGTTGAATTGTGTGAAACGTGTAGATTGTCCGGAGTGCGACGCGAGCTATTGTCAGGAGTGTGACTTTCTGAACCAGAACCAAGGCAAGTTACATGTTGATCATCCTTTACCTATTGTTTTCTATGCATGTAGTTATATCACACTATTAATATATGCATGTATAGGAATACTATATTATTTTTGCTATGCTGATGAGCTATCTTCCCGTCTTTGCAAGTCGTGGTAGTGGTAGGTTGCTATGCTTTGTAGACGGGGGTGGTTCGTGTATTCATTGAGTTTATGTGAGGATTATATATATATATATATAACAATTGAGTAGTAACTAAGGATTTAACTCACCTCTGGGCGGAAGTGGTATTGCTTGGTGTTGAGGGAAGGCATCATGGGGTCCTGCACCTTTTCTAAGGCCATGCGCTCATGAGAGTGCACCCTAAGTGGAATGTCGCCCAGGCTCAAAAAGATCAGAAAGACTTAGTGACTAGTAGCTTCCATGTGCGGCCACTGACTATATGGGCTCTGGCTTAGTTGATCAGTTGTTGGAACCCTGGCCCAGACAGTGTCGACAGATGTAGCATATGTAGGTGGGATGTGGCCGTCAGGTGGTTAAGGGAACCTCTTCTGAAAGACTTTGTCTCAATCTTCGGATTGGGTCCAGTGGGTAAAGCGTACTAAACTCTGCAGAGTGTTAAAACTAATCATGATTAGCCGTGCCCCCGGTTATGGGTAAATTTGAGCCACTATGCCATTACAGTTGTTGGATGATCTTGACAGATGTGACACCTAATAAATTTGTTGGGCAACTTAATAAAGGGTAGGTTGGAGTTGATTTTTTCCAACTCAACCTTGTGTATTTAATTGAAGTAATAAAAGAACTAAATAAAAATTTGACTATTAGGTAGTTATGAGGACAAAATCAGCTTTCTGCGAAAAAATAAACCCTCAAGCCTTCCTTTTGTTATACTATGCATATACATGTAGGTCTGCTATATTATTACTCCTGTGTAACTTGCCAATAAATTCCAAGTATTGACCTATATGGCTGCAACGTCTCATGTTGCAGGATATTCTGACGAAGAGTAAGGTACCGTTAGGGTCGCGAGTCTGCACTCAGCATCGCCAGTGGGCTATGATGGGACTCATCGTTATTTTCTGCTACTTTCCGCTATTTGATTGAATAAAGCTAGCCAAGTGCTATGCAGATTGTTTTATTTTATATATTCTGGATCATACGATGTAATAAATGATGCACCTGCTATTCTGGTATTCATCTATACTGTGTGTGCTAGCGAGTTCGATCCAGGGACTAGCACGGTAAGCACAGAGACTCAAATCCTTCGAGGTTTGGTCGTTACATAAAAGTACGAGGACTATCAACAGCCGGGTAGTATGGATCAGGATGGAAGATAGTATGAAGCCAAATAGCAAACAGTCTTCACATAGTGAAGCCAATCAGATCATGCAGGCAGGCAATGACTTCATGAATACAACTGTAAAGTAAGGATATGATAAGGATAGAACTAGTTGCTTGGAGAGGACATGAATTTGGTAGACCAGTTCCAGTTGCTGTGACAACTGTACGTCTGGTTAGGGAGGTTGAGATTCAATTCAGAAGACCGCGTCTTCACCTTATTCCCCTTGAGCTAAGGACACATATTCCTTGCCCAATCACTCTGGTAAGTCTTCAAGGTAGACTTACAAACCTTCACAGACTTCGTTCACCGGCAATCCACAATGACTCTTGGATGCTCAGAACGCGACGCCTAACTGGCTGGAGGATTCACAGTCCTCAAGTGTAACAAGTCTTCAGATCACGCAGACATAAAGACTTCAGTGATGCCTAACACTCTTTGGCTCTTGGTGTTTTGGGCCTTGTCCTTGCAAGGATCTCTCTCAAATGTTTCGGAGGTGGGTTGCTCTCAAACGACAAAAGCCGTGCACTAACTCTGAGCAGCAACCAATTTATAGTGTATGGGGTGGGCTATTTATAGCCAGGAGGCAACCCGGCCTGATTTGTCTGAAATGACCCTGGGTCACTAAGGAACTGACACATGTCCAACGGTCAGATTTCAAACACACGTGGCAGCTTGACTTGGGCTACAAGTAAAGCCGACTTTTCCAGCTCTGGACAAGATTTGCTCTCATTGTCTTCGGTCGAAGACATAGGATTTGGTTGAGCATCACATCAGTCACTCTGACTTTGTTCACTTGGACCACACTTAACAGTACGGTGGTTCCTATGACTCAACAAAGAAGAAAAGGAAACTATGGAACAACTATGTCTTCGTACTCCATAGTCTTCATACGATGTCTTCTCATATCATAGTCTTCAATGTGAATCTCTTCATATACCACAATTTTCTTCAATGTCTTCACACATTTTTAGGGGTCATCTTTGGTAGGTAAACCGAATCAATGAGGGGCTACTACCTATGTTATCTTGCAATTCTCACAAACACATTATTCCCTCAACCAAGTTTGTCGTCAATACTGCAAAACCAACTAGGGGTGGCACTAGATGCACTTACACTAGTGTGAGTGCTATTCCTTACACTTTATATGAAGAAATCATGAAAGAAATAGCACATGCTGAGATAGAAGAAATAGATGTTACTATTAAACTTGCTAATAGAGACACCATATCACCAATTGGGATTGTTAGAGATGTTGACGTCTTGTGTGGGAAAATTAAATACCATACTGATTTCCTTATTCTTGGTTCCCCACAAGATGACTTTTGTCCCATTATCTTTGGTAGACCTTTCTTGAATACAGTTAATGCTAAGATAGATTGTAAGAAACAAACGGTTTGGTCTTAGCTTTGGTAATGAGTCTCATGAGTTTAATTTTATCAAGTTTAGTATAAATCATCATGAAAAAGAATTTCCTAGTAAGGATGAATTAATTGGTCTTGCTTCTATTGTTGTTCCACCTACTGATCCTTTAGAACAATATTTGCTAGACCATGAAAATGATTTACATATGCATGAAAGAAATGAAATAGATAATGTTTTCTTTGAACAACGTCCTCTGCTTAAATACAATTTGCCTATTGAAATTTGGGAGGTCCTCCTCCACCTAAAGGTGATCCTGTGTTTGAATTAAAACAATTGCCAGACACTTTGAAATTTGCTTATCTCGATGAAAAGAAGATATATCCTGTTATTATTAGTGCTAACCTTTCAGAACATGAAGAAGAGAGATTATTGAAAGTTCCAAGGAAGCACCGGCTGCTATTGGACATACTCTTGATAATTAAAGGGCATTAGTCCACTCTATGTCAGCATAAAATTAATATGGAACCCGATGCTAAACCCGTTGTTGATCACCAGCGTCGGTTGAATCCAAAAATGAAGGAAGTGGTAAGAACGGAAATCTTAAAACTTCTGGAAGTAGGTATAATCTATCCCATAGCTGATAGTAGATGGGTAAGTCATGTTCATTGTGTCCCTAAGAAGGGAGGTATTACTATTGTTCCTAATGATAAAAATGAACTTATTCCATAAAGAATTGTTACAGGCTATATAATGGTAATTAATTATCGAAAATTAAACAAAGCAACTAGAAAAGATCATTACCCCTTGCCTTGTATTGATCAAATCCTTGAAAGACTATCTAAGCACACACACTTTTGCTTTCTAGATGGATACTCTGGCTTTTCACAAATACCTGTCTCTCAACCTGATCAAGAAAAAACTACTTTTACTTGTCCTTTTGGAACTTATGCTTATAGACGTATGCCTTTTGGTTTATGTAATGCACCTGCTACTTTTCAAAGATGTATGACTGCTATATTCTGTGACTTTTGTGAAAATATTGTTGAGGTTTTCATGGATGACTTTTCTGTTTATGGGAAGTCTTTTGATGATTGTTTAAGCAATCTTGAACGAGTTGTGCAGAGATGTGAACAAACAAATCTTGTCTTGAATTGGGAGAAGTGCCACTTTATGGTTAATGAAGGCATTGTCTTGGGTCATAAAATTTCTGAAAGAGGTATTGAAGTGGACCAAGCTAACGTTGATGCAATTGAGAAAATGCCATGTCCTAAGGACATCAAAGGTATTCGTAGCTTCCTAGGTCATGCTGGTTTCTATAGGAGATTTATCAAAGACTTTTCTAAAATTTCTAGGCCTCTTACTAATCTTTTGCAAAAGTATATTCCTTTTGTTTTTTTATGATGATTGTTAGAAGCCTTTGAAACACTAAAGAAAGCCTTAATTTATGCACCTACTGTTCAACCATCTGATTGGAACTTGCCTTTTGAAATTATGTGTGATGCTAGTGACTATGCTGTTGGTGCTGTTCTAGGACAAAGATTTGACAAGAAACTAAATGTTATTCACTATGCTAGTAAAACTCTAGACAATGCTCAAAGAAATTATGCTACGACTGAAAAAGAATTCTTAGCAGTAGTGTCGGTGTCAAAACCGGCGGATCTCGGGTAGGGGGTCCCGAACTGTGCGTCTAGGCGGATGGTAATAGGAGACAAGGGACACAATGTTTTACCCAGGTTCGGGCCCTCTTGATGGAGGTAAAACCCTACGTCCTGCTCGATTAATATTGATGATATGGGTAGTACAAGAGTAGATCTACCACGAGATCAAGGAGGCTAAACCCTAGAAGCTAGCCTATGGTATGATTTTTGTATGATGAAGTTGTCCTACGGACTAAAATCCCCCGGTTTATATAGACACCGGAGAGGGTTAGGGTTACACAAAGTCGGTTACAACGGTAGGAGATCTTGAATATCCGCATCGCCAAGCTTGCCTTCCACGCCAAGGAAAGTCCCATCCGGACACGGGACGAAGTCTTCAATCTTGTATCTTCATAGTCCTGGAGTTCGGCTGAAGGTATAGTCCGGCTAGCTGAACACCCCCTAATCCAGGACTCCCTTAGTAGCCCCTGAACCAGGCTTCAATGACGACGAGTCCGGCGCGCAGATTGTCTTCGGCATTGTAAGGCGGGTTCCTCCTCCAAATTCTTCATAAAAGTTTGTAAACACCAAGAGTAGTGTCCGGCTCTGCAAAATAAGTTTCCATGTATTGCCACAGAGAGAATAATATTAACACAAATCTTAATCCGCTGACGTACTCCGCAGCGTGACATCACACTACGGCCAAGCCTTTATTCGAATCGTTTTCACTTTTCCACCCCAGCGTGTTTTGCGAGGCGGTTTCCTTGGCACGTCTTGTCAAAGCAGAGATCGTGTCCCCTTTATTTACGGGATTCTCATCAATACGGACGTGGGTAACCCAACCGTGCCCGTTAGCATGTCTTCTCGATTAAAGGCGAGTCCCAAACGGTTACGGGGAGGGCTCCTGGTATTCAACCTCTTATGAAGAGACCATGGCCTTACTCCTTTTCCCCAATCTCAAAACAACTTCGCCTGTCGCCTCGAGTTCCAACACCCTAGGCTCCAGATTCCAGGCGCTTCAGACCTTCGACAATGTCCGGTTCCGACCTTCAAGGCCGATGGATGCCTTCCTCCGTCACGAAGGAGGACGTGCTAAAGTTGAGAGAGGCTAAGTTCTTGACCGCCGAAATTTCGCATAGGTTGCTTGTTCAAAGGCAGGCTATCCCCAGTCCCCAGCCCGGTGAGAGCGTAGTGTTCATGTCTCACTTCCTTCGGGGGTTAGGCTTCCCGATGGATCCCTTCGTGTGGGGGCTGATGTTCTATTATGGGTTGGAATTTCATGACTTAGCTCCGGAGTCCATCCTCCACATTTCCTCATTCATCATTGTGTGTGAAGCGTTACTCCATGTTACTCCTCACTTCGGATTATGGCTCAAGACTTTTGGAGTGGAGCCGAAGATGATCGAGGGATGGCACGCAGAGTGCGGAGGCGCTGTCATAAGTAAGAATGCTGATGCTTCATGGCCCGAGGGCTCCTTTCAAGAGGAGCTCGACTTGTGGCAACGAGAGTGGTTCTATATCACCGCTCCCAGGAGCACCAAGTGGGCGGCGCCTCCCGCCTTTCGCTCGGGTCCCCCACCACGGCTAGCGTCATGGGTCAACAAAGGATTAGATTGGGGGTTATCCAAAGACGTGCCCTTGTTGCAGGGCCGCATCAGGGATCTCTTAGAAAGAGACCTCAACCTGGTCAAGGTGACGCAGGTCATGTTGATTCGCCGAACACTGCCCGGCAAACGTCGCTCCCTTCGTCTGTGGGAGTTTAATCCAAAGGGACCACGAGCTCTCCAGCATTTTATGGGCGCAACGCCCGCGGAGATGTATAAAATGTTCTTCGGATCACAAGCAATGTGTCCGGATTTGACCGAGGACACAGGTTTAAGATGCAATCGCCCGGATACTCAAGTAAGTAACCTTGTGCCCGGACTCGCTATCCGTAAAATTGTCATAAATTCGCCCCTAAAAGAGCTGTCCTTTTAAACAGGAGTGGATAGCGAAGGCAAAGCTGATCAGGTGTTCGGCTCCCCTTCCTGAGACCAGGCTGGATCCCGTGCTAGTCAGGATGTTGAAGATCGTGCCTTTGGAGGGAAGTGAGGGGGAGGACAAGGAAACCATGGCCTCCTCGAAGGAGGCTGCTCCGAAGGGAGGAACCGACAATTCCTCTCCTAAGGGGAAGAAGAGGGCCGGCTCTGACGACCCGGAGACCACGGCCTCAAAGCGGGGGAAAAAGTTCTCGTCAGAGGGTCCGACACCGGGGAGATCCTCGGCCGAACTACGCCCTCAAAGGGATCAGCCCTCCAGCGAGCCGTAAGTAGAGAAAGATTTTCCTTTAGAGGGATGAGAGAAATCCTTGCTTTTTATCTGAGAAGATTAACCGAAATTTCACTTTGTAGCTCGGACCTCAGCCCTTCTCAGCAGAGCTCGTCTTCGGGGGATCTTCTTCCGGAGATGATGGAGAGTGGAACGCCTCCCCTTGCCGTACCGCCTGGCGAGGCGGGCGACCCTAAGGTGTCGTCATGGAGGGTTTCTCCGAATCCGGCAGGGGTGGAAGGTAGCCATGTGGCCCCCCAAGGTTCTCCGCGTCCGGCCTTCGATGGAGGTCATAGGACGAGTCCGGCACCGTCCGGTGCGCGGTCGGAGGAGCTGATGATTCTGCTGGGGCGAGCTTCTATCTCAGAGGAGCACCGTGCATTGATGGGTTCGGTGATTGGAAGGATTTCGTCCGCGGAAAGCGGATTGCATGAGGCCGTCAGAAGTTTGCTGACGGGTTTTGAGGTACGTTTGATAATGTACTTCTTTGTCAGTTGCGCATAAACAAGATGCACCCTGTGTAGATAGTAGCCCCTGAGACTCTTTGCGTTGTCAAAATTGACGGCGCGCAGAGGATCATAATCCCAGGTATAAAATGTTGCCTTTGTATATAGGTGGCGAAGCGTCCGGAATTGAGCCGAACTGATGATTTTGCCGAACTAAAGCGGCAACTTTACGTGGCAGATGCTGACATCGCGCTCGTCAACGAGCGGCTTGATGAGGCTCAAGGTATGCAATTCCTCGGGCTGCATCTGGTAAGAGGAGCGTTATGCCAGTATCTTACAATGTGTGTGCTTGACGCAGATGGTGCGGCCGCCGTGGAGAGTCTCCGGGCGGAACTTGCCCGAGCTAAGGAACAAGCCAGGAAAAGTGATGCGGCTGCCGAGAAGGCCCTTGAAGAGCTTAGAGCCGAACAGGCTGCTCACTGCCAGAGCAGGAAGGAGGTGGCCGAGATGGCCGTGAAGTTAAAAAGTGCTGCTGGCCGTTGCAAGTTTCTTGAGAAAGAAGACCGGGCGAGACAGACGGACTTAGAGAAGGTCGTTGCTGATGCCAAGGATGCTCGCTCTGTGATGAGAGCTGCGAAGGAGGAGCTGCGTCAGGCCAGACAGATTGCGGCTGGAAAGCCCTTTATGCTGCGGAGGAAGTTTTGTGATCCAAAGTTTGCTCCGTTGGACCGGATGTGGAGTGCGGAGGACACCTATCTGGATTTGGCAGCGAGTGCCGCTGATGCGACCGAACGCTTTCGAGATCAAGAAGATCGCGAAGTGGAAAGGCTTTTCTGGTCGCAGTTTCACAATCCAGAGCGTCCGCTGGCAGTGGACGATCGTCTGGCTCAATGGGCCGAACTGAATAGATTGTCCAGACTCGCCATGCAGTACGTCATGGGTCATCTATGGCCGGGCAGATCGGAGCCGAAGAGTTATTTCAGCTTGGTGCAGCAATTCCTTGGTGCGGTGCCACGTATCAATGGGATGAAGAGGTCAGCATGCATAGAGGGCGCATGGATGGCTCTTGCCCGTGTCAAAACATACTGGGCAGAGATGGAGACCACCGTTGTTGCATCCCGAGATTCGGACAAAAGCCGAGTACCCTCCGAGCACTATTTTCAGGAAGTCCTTGAAGGCGCTCGTGTAATAGAGGCGCAGTGCTCGAAGGATGCTATGTTCTGATAGCATATGTAATTATAAAGGCATATTTTGAAGAATTATAGTAGCCTTTTATACTTGTGCTTGCAAGTATTTGGGACACCTCCTGTGTGGCCGTTTTAAGATATATATACAAAATCTGAAAGATTGCAGTCGTTGGCTTCAGCCCCCACGCACATAGTGCGGGGGTGCTCGCAGAAGGCGCATTTTCACACTTAATCCAACGTCTTGGTCCTACAAAGGAGGTGATAACGCAGCGAGCTAGGCAACCGGACTATAATGCTTTAACACTTTCACTTAGCCATAGGAGCTTGACAATGGGACTATTTAGGTAGCCCCTGGTGGCGACTGCGCTCGCCCGAGTTTAGGGCGCGTGTGTGCTTGGCCGGGAAACGGCCCTTCGTTAATGCAGAGGAATCCTACAGATTCCGGAGAGTCGTCGAGTGGTTGAACAGTCTCACGCCATATCATGACAGTCAGTTTTCGGCTTTCTCTACTGAGGTGCTTGCCTGGCCAAACCAGGGCACAATCGCAGTAGTTCTCTTGGTGCCGCCTTAGCCGATAGAGGGGAATGTAAGGCGGCCGAACACAGGAGCCGGGCAACCCAACATTTGACCAAAATCATGACTCGGAGCTGATGCATATAAGGCCAAACTCGCGACGCCGAACACTCCCTAAGGTATTCGGTCTTTTATGAGAGCGGGCGAGGTAACGCCCTGAGGTATAAGCCCCTAGTGTCCAGGTACGCGCAAGAATTCTGACGTGGCCACATGCCAAGACGCCAACCTCCTCCTTGGTCATAGAACCAGGAGATGTGTATCAACAAGAGACAGTAAAAAAGGTTTACGCAGGGTCTTAATCTGAAAAGAATCCTTGTAACGGGTCCCTACTGCACGTCTGCGCCTGTGTCTCTGTTGTGCCGTATCCTGGACAGACGCGGCACGACGTTCATCTGTAAAAAGAGAGCAACTAAGTTGAAAAAGGGGCGTGCCGAACAAAAAGTTATATGAAATAAACAAAGTGTAAAGTAAAATATGAAAAATTGAGCTTTATTGTCTCTTATTTTATACGTGTGAAGCCCCTAGTATAGGGGTATATGGCCACTAAGCCTTTATCAACGATACGTTTGTGCCGGACTCGTCTATCCGTGTCCCTGGTCTTAATGACCTGTTCCAATGTTCTGGCTGGTGAAGTCGTTGTATTGTGGGGCTGTTAAAGCGGCCATACAATCCTCCGCTTGGGGGAGGTGTTCTCACTGCTTCCCCTTTAAGGAGATGATGCCGCGTGGACCGGGCATCTTAAGCGTAAGAGATGCATAATGCGGTATTGCGTTTAAAGCGGACGAAAGCTTCGCGTCCCAGTAGTGCTTGGTATCGACTTGAGAATGGGACGATGTGGAAAGTCAGCTTTTCGCGACGGAAGTTATCGGCAGAGCCGAAAATAACCTCGAGTAGGAGAAAGCCCATGCAATGGGTGTCCGGACCTGGCGTTACTCCTTGAAAGGAGGTTTTGCTGTGGGGAATTCATTTTGGGTCGATCCCCATGTGGCGGATTGAGTCCTGATATATCAGGTTGAGTCCAATGCCACCGTCCATAAGGACATTTGAAAACTGGAGTCCGCCAATTATTGGATCGAGTACCAGGGCAGTCCAGCCTGGGTTCCTGATACTTCTAGAATAATCCAGATGATCGAAGATGATTGGTTTTGACAACCAGTGGCGGGATTCCTTTGGGATAGGCCGTGGGACGCGTACCTTTATGGGCGCCGCGCGTTTTGTTATGTGGAGTAAGTTTACTGTTTTCACTTCTTGTGGAAAATTCTTTTGTTTCCTGGTACTCTGCTTTTGGGGTTCGTCCTCGTCTTCGCTTGGTGTGTCGAGCCCCTTGTGTTCGATGTTGAGTCTGCCGGATTGTTTGAAAACCCAACAATCTCTGTGGGTATGGTTAGCAGGCTTTCCGGGAGTGCTGTGTATTTGACATATCCTATCCAAGATTTTGTTTAGGTTGGATAGGTCGTCCCTGTTATCTTGGAGGGGCGGCTTTTTCTGATTCTGTCGTGAGCTTTTGAATCCGGCGTTGACTGCCGTGCTCTTTGGACTTTTTTCCTTGGTCCGGCGACGGTCCTTATTGCGTCGCGGTTTTCCATTTCCATCCCTAGTTTCGGATGTTCTTGGGTCACTGGTGCTGCATCTTGCCAACTAGCTGTCCTCTCCTGCACAAAAGCGGGTCATGAGGCTTGTTAGTGCGGCCATTGTTCTTGGCTTTTCTTGGCCGAGGTGCCTGGCAAGCCATTCGTCTCGGACATTATGCCTGAAAGCCGCTAAGGCTTCAGCGTCCGGATAGTCGACTATCTGATTCTTTTTAGTAAGAAATCTATTCCAGAATTGCCGAGATGACTCTTCGGGCTGTTGAGTTATGTGACTAAGATCGTCTGCATCCGGAGGGCGGACATAGGTTCCTTGAAAATTTGCTCGGAAAGCGTCCTCGAGCTCTTCCCAGCTTCCGATTGTGTTTTCAGGAAGGCTTTTGAGCCAGTGCCGGGCTGGCCCTTTAAGCTTGAGGGGTAAGTATTTTATGGTGCGGAGGTCGTCTCCTCTAGCCATATGTATGTGGAGGATATAATCCTCGATCTAGACTCCGGGGTCTGTTGTTCCATCATATGCCTCTATGTTTACGGGTTTGAATCCCGCTGGAAATTCATAATCCAGGACCTCATCAGTGAAACATAGGGGGTGTGCGGCACCCCTGTATTTGGGTGTGCCGGATTCTGATAATGGCTTTATTGCATTGCTTACGAGAGCTTGCTTTCTTGGCCCGTAAATGGACCTGGCTGGGCCATGATGCGAATCTTTAAGCGGGTCGCATGCCAGCTTAAGTGCGGCGCTACTTGCCGCTTTATGCTGGCCATGGGGTCGTCTATCCGACCGTGTGGCTTTCTCACTTTTGGAATGCGAGGGCTCCAAGGCCTCCTCGTTGAACTCGGGCAGTAGCTTTCTCTTCGGATAGCTTTTAGTGTGGCGACTGTCGCCGTATTTGTCCGCGGTGTTGATTACTTTACTCCATCTGATCCTGAGTGCATATTCCGCAGTTTTTAGCTTCTGCTTCTGCTTTTTCAGGATGCGTGCTGTTGCAACGAGCCGTTTGTGGAGGTTCTTCTGCTTCGTGGGCTTGTCCGGCGTAGGGTCGTCCGGAATGCCATTTTTGCCGGGGGAGGGATGTTCGGTTTCTCTATCCGGGTTGTCCTGTTGGGACGGTTGCTCTAAGGCATGCTCGTCGTCTACCGACTCTTCCTGCTCTATGGCTGGGTCTTTATCGAGGCGGGGCTTGGGTCGGCGTTTACGCCGACGCTTTGATTGTTTTTCGAGAGATCGATCCCTCTTTCCATCCCTGTTTTCCTCGTTGTTGCTTCCTTTAGGGGTATCCACCATGTACACATCGTGAGATGAGGTGGCTGTCTGATGCCCTATAGGCGTTGGTTCTTGGTTGTCTCCTGCATCGTCGTCCATACCGTCGATGTCTTCGGAGTCGAAGTCGAGCATGTCGGTTAAGTCGTCGACAGTGGCTACGAAGTGCGTGGTGGGTGGGTTTTGAATTTCTTCATCATCCGAATCCCATCCTTGCTGACCGTAGTCCGGCCAGAGCCTTCCTGATAAAGAGAGAGACTTTAGCGAATTCAGGATGTCGCCGAAGGGCGAGTGCTAAAAGATGTCCGCGGCAGTGAACTCCATTATTGGCACCCAATCGGATTAAATCGGCAGGGGTGCGGGGGGCTCGGAGTTCGGAGAGGAATCCGGCTCCTCGGAGTCACGGGCCATGCGGAGTGCGGGGCTGGAGTTCGGCTCGATCACCTCTGAGATCGCAGCCTCTGAGGCAGTGTTCAACCGCTGATCCTCGATCGGCGCAGTAGGCTCCGAATCAATAGTCGAAACCGATGCGTGTGCGGCCTCCAAGGCGCTGTTCGGCGGCAGAGCTATATCATGCCCATCGAGACAGTGCGGCGCGCTTGGCTGTGGCTCGAACCCGTCGAAGATCAAGTCCCCGCCGATGTCGGCCGTGTAGTTTAGGCTTCCAAACCTGACCTGATGGCCAGGGGCGTAGCTTTCGGTCTGCTCAAGGTGGCCAAGCGAATTGGCCCGCAGTGCGAAGCCGCCGAAGACAAAGATCTGTCCGGAGAGAAGGGTCTCACCCTGGACTGCATCGTTCTTGATGATCGAAGGAGCCATCGGGCCTAAAAGCGACGACATAGAGTAACTCTCAATGAAAGCACCAATGTCGGTGTCAAAACCGGCGGATCTCGGGTAGGGGGTCCCGAACTATGCGTCTAGGCGGATGGTAACAGGAGACAAGGGACACAATGTTTTACCCAGGTTCGGGCCCTCTTGATGGAGGTAAAACCCTACGTCCTGCTCGATTAATATTGATGATATGGGTAGTACAAGAGTAGATCTACCACGAGATCAAGGAGGCTAAACCCTAGAAGCTAGCCTATGGTATGATTGTTGTATGATGAAGTTGTCCTACGGACTAAAATCCCCCGGTTTATATAGACGCCGGAGAGGGTTAGGGTTACACAAAGTCGGTTACAACGGTAGGAGATCTTGAATATCCGCATCGCCAAGCTTGCCTTCCACGCCAAGGAAAGTCCCATCCGGACATGGGACGAAGTCTTCAATCTTGTATCTTCATAGTCCTGGAGTCCGGCTGAAGGTATAGTCCGGCTACCCGAACACCCCCTAATCCAGGACTCCCTCAAGTAGTGTTTGCTTGTGATAAATTTAGACCTTATATTTTCGATTCGAAAGACCATGCTGCTATTAAATATCTTATGGAAAAGAAAGATGCTAAACCTAGACTTATTCGTTAGGTTCTCTTGTTACGAGAATTTGTTTTACATATCATTGATAGAAAAGGAGCTGAGAACCCCGTTGCTGATAATTTGTCTAGGCTTGAAAATGTGCTTGATGACCCACTACCTATTGATGATAGTTTTCCTGATGAGCAGTTAGCTGCAATAAATGTTGCTAATGGTACTCCTTGGTATGCTAACTATGCTAAGTACATTGTTGCTAAATATTTACCACCTAGCTTTACATACCAGCAAAAGAAAAAACTCTTCTATGATTTGAGACATTACTTTTGGTATGACCCACATCTTTATAAAGAAGGAGTAGATGGTATTATTAGGTGTTGTGTAACTATGCATTAATAGGGACAAATCCTACGGAAATGTCACTCCGAGGCTTACGGAGGGCATCATGCTGGAGATAGAACTGCTCATAAGGTATTGTAATCTAGATTTTATTGGCCTACTCTCTTCAAGGATACCCGTAAGTTTGTCTCTTCTTATGATGAATGTCAAAGAATAGGTAATATCGATAAGCGTCAAGAAATGCCTATGAATTATTCACTTGCTGTTGAACCATTTGATGTTTGGGGATTTGATTACATGGGACCTTTTCCTTCCACTAATGGGTATACACATATTTTGGTTGTTGTTGATTATGTTACTAAATGGGTAGAAGCTATTCCAACCAGTAGTGCTGATCACAACACCTCTATTAAAATGCTTAAGGAAGTTATTTTCCCAAGGTTTGGAGTCCCTAGATATTTAATGGCTGGTGGTGGTTCACACTTTATTCATGGCGCTTTCCTTAAAAATCTTGCTAAGTATGATGTTAACCGTAGAATTGCATCACCATATCATCCTCAGTCTAGTGGTCAAGTTGAACTTAGCAATAGAGAAATAAAATTAATTTTGCAAAAGTCTATTAATAGGTCTAGGAAGAATTGGTCTAAGAAATTAGATGATGCACTTTGGGCTTACAAAACAGCATATAAAAATCCTATGGGTATGTCTCCTTATAAAATGGTTTATGGAAAAGCTTGTCATTTGCCTCTTGAGTTAGAACATAAAGCATACTGGGCAATTAAAGAACTCAATTATGATTTCAAACTTGCTGGTGAAAAGAGGTAATTTGATATAATCTCCCTAGATGAATGGAGAACCCAAGCATATGAAAATGCAAAGTTATTCAAAGAAAAAGTTAAAAGATGGCATGACAAAAGAATTCAAAAGCGTGAGTTTAAAGTTGGAGAATATGTTCTTTTGTACAACTCTCGTTTTAGATTTTTTGTAGGAAATCTCCTCTCGAAATGGGAAGGCCCATACATCATCGAGGAGGTTTACCGGTCTGGAGCCATTAAAATAAATAACTTCGAAGGTACTAACCTGAAGGTTGTCAATGGGCAATGAATAAAGCATTATATCTCAGGTACGCCTATCAATGTTGAAAGTAATATTATCCGAACTTTGACACCGGAAGAACACATAAAAGAGTCCTTCCAGAACACTCCAGAATCGTGAAAATAAAGAGGTACGTGATACGGTAAGTAAACGGACTCCGAAAAATCCGCAAAAATATTTTTTATCAGTTTTGGAATATTTTAAAATTTTGGAAATAAAGAAACTTCCAGGAAGTGTCCCTTGGTGGGCACAAGACACCAGGGCGCGCCAGGCTTGCCTGGCGCGCCCAGGTGGGTTGTGCCCACCTGGGACACCTTCCGTACTCCGTTTTTCTTCCATATACTTGTCCTCCAAGATAAAAAAAATCTATATATACTTACCGAACCTATCTGTATCGCGAAGAAATCCTCTGTTCTCTTTTTCCTTGTTATTTTCTGTCAGATCCCATCTACCATGGCCTCTTCAAGCTCCTCCAAGGACAAGTTCTTCAAGAATGTCATCAACCCATATTTGCAGGAAGTTGTGCAGCACCTTCAGGTCATCCAGATGCATGAGGGGGTGCTTCACCTCCGCGATGTGCCATGTCCCATGGGGACGAGAACCGTGGAGGCCAGGCTTGAAGCTGTGGAGAAAGATGTCTTCCAGTGCAAGGGGATGGTGGAGCGTGGGCTCAATGCCAATCACCTCATGATCACAGACCTTTCCCATGATCTTAAGGTGGATGGCAAGCCCATGAAGGACATCATCTTCACCCTCAACGAGCAAATCAACTTTCTCCAAAGCCAGATCTATGATCTTCAAAACCAAGTCTTTGAATATGAGGTGAGGTTTAAAGTTATGAGTTTGGCTGCTGGTTGCAAGACCAGTGAGACTCACTCCTCCTCTTATGATGGTGGGCCACTGCCATGGAAATCCGAGGACAAGATCTCTCCTTCATCACCACCATCATCTTCTTCACCACCAAAAGAAAATTGAGTATCGGGTATGGGCACTCCCCTTGGCTTCCGCCAAGCTTGGGGGAGGTGCCCCGGTATCGTATAATCCCACTATCTCTTTGCTTTTACAAATTTTAGTTCAATCATTTGCTTTTAGATGAAATAAAGTTTAGTTCGGTCCTTTCTTCTTCGAGAGTTTGCTTAGTGATCTATCCTTGTAATTTTCTGCAAGTTATATAATAAAGTTAGTTTGAGTTTTTCCTTTCTTTACTTTCATGTTGCAAATAAAGAAAGAAAAAGAGAAATGAAATAAATGAAGAAAGGAAATAGATCAATAAGATTATATACCAATCCTATGGTAGGTGATGGCACCACATAAGGAAAAGTATAAGTAGAAAATTTTATTAGAGCTTGACAAACATAGCATTAGTCAATGATGCAACTCATAAAATGATTAATAAGGGAAGAGAAGATTCACATCTAGATATACTATCCTAGAAATCTTTTGTGATTGTGAGCCATCATCAAAATATTATATGCCAAAATTGTTGACGTTGGACAAGGAAGACAACTTAATGGTTTATGTTTGTTTATATTCACATAGAAGTCATATTGTCATAGATCCTTTAACATGTGATGCTTGCCCCCTATCTTTGCGAGCCAAAAATTCCGTACTAAGTAGAGATACTACTTGTGCATCCAAAACCCCTTAAACCCAAATCTTTTTCAAGTGTCCACCATACCTACCTAGGGATTGAGCAAGATCCCTCAAGTAAGTTGTCATCAGTGCAAAAAGGCAATAAAAATTGCTTCTAAAAGTGTGAGATCATTTAGTGTAAGAGAAAATTGAGCGGTGTACGAACTTGGATGACAAAGAATAAAAGTGATAGACTGCATAATAAAGGTTGTCATCTTAAGGGGCAATACAACATGACATTCTCTTGCACTAAGGGATTGAGCATACAAACAAATAAGCATATGACAACCTCTGCTTCCCTCTGCGAAGGGCCTTGTTGGGGATATGACTACCAGATATGACCGGCCCAGGAGGGGCCGGGTCAGCCACAATGGCGGGTTACTTAAGTGAAGCCCGAAGAGTATACAGGGTGACAGTTTACGATAAGGCTTATGATAGGCCCAAGCCCAGTGGCGGCTTAAGGCCCATAAGTATAAACCGCCATGTATGAATAAGACTTGTAAAGTAAGGCATGTAAGAGATGTCACCGAGCCGGACACGTTGTATGAGCCGGCCGGGACTCTGTAGGCCGTAGGGCGTCAACCCGTGTATATAAGGGGACGACCCGGGGGCGGCTTAGGGCAATAAACAACAGATCAAGAGCCAAGCTAATGTATTCGCTCCTTGGTCATCGAAACCTAGCAATACCACATCAACTAGACTAGGCTTTACCTTCACCGCAAGGGGCCGAACCAGTATAAGCCTCTCGCGTCCTTTGTCCCGATTAACCCCTTTAAGCTTCCTAGTTGCGATGGCTCCACGACCAAGTCCTTTCACTAGGACATCTGCCGTGAAAATTCCATGATAGTTGGCACCAACCGTGGGGCCAGCGCACGGTGGATTTGAGTTCTTGAAGGGCAGCTTCGAAGGCTCAAGGGATACGCTATGGGCCGGATGACTAAGAGTCGTTGCGGCAAGCTCTACATCGACGATGCAGGCTGGGGCCCTGACACCGGCTCAATTGAGTACGGGTACCGGGTCCCCTTCGGTGGGATCCACGTCTTCATCGGCCAGATCAGCGAGCCGGGTCCTGAGCCGGACATCTGCACCGACATCATCGAGACGGCTCAGCGCGCGAGACCCACCCTTGCTCAGCCGGCTATGAAGCGTGCCTTCGTGGGATGCATCCATGGAGGGGAATTTTCTGAAGGATCTATGTCTGGTGGCGAGATGGTCGTCCAATCTGATGGCGAGTCATCCACGGGTGAGACAGATTCGTTGTATCAACTGCAAGATGGTGGGCTTGGGCTGTTCCGATGATGGTAGCAGTATTCCAGACCCCTTCGAGCCACCGACCAGAGCAGGGATCTTCATGACTGGCACGCAGCCCGCTCAAAACTCTACGGCTGCGGCAGCAATAATCACCATCAGCAGCGGATGGGTTAGGAGGCCCCGCGCGTGCACCGGCTCAGGTACTGATGGATCTCATGGATAGGATGATGGCCCTTTTGACTGCCATGGTTGAACCGGTGGATCAGGCTTAGCATGATGTAGAGGTGGCATGGTTACGTGAGGAGGTAGCATAGGCCAAGGAAAACTTGGCGGCAGAGGACGTCAGGATGGTTGCAGAGCGGGCGGCTTGGGATGCTCGGTCTCAGCAGCTTCAATCAGAGGCCTTTCGGCTCACGATGGATCTGAACACATCAAATGAGGTCATGAGGAAAAGGCATCAGAAGACTCAATCATGTCTGCGTCTAACTTACGATCCTAGGAACCTCTTCCACACACCCAGGGCAGGTCCCAGCAAGCCGCCAGAGGTGAACCGGATTGCAACACTCGGGGCTGGGCGCTGGTTCAGCCACAGCCTATGGAACCACCTCATGTGAATACTGCTCCGCCTCGTTATACACCGACACCACTGGGTCATTTTTCTAACCCTTTGGAGAATCTGATCGCTACATCGGCGCGTTTGGCAGCTCTCCCAATGGAGGGCGACTCTCCTACGGCGATTGAAACGCGAAGGGTCAGAGAACTTCTTCAGACGGCTCTGGCACAGCAGGAGGCATACTCTTATAGTCGAGACAGGATTCATTCAACCCCTCGCCAAATCCAGAGCCCGAGCTATAGCGGGCATATGAATTTTGCAGCCGTGTCAAGCAACGCCCAGCGACGAAACCAGCCGCGCAGGCATGACCCAGCGTGTGATGGAGCTCTTAACTTGGTTGACCAGGATAGGATCCGCCAAGAGGCTAAGCGGGCGGTTCAACAGGCAGCTGAGCAGGCGGCTCACCAAGCTTTTCCAGTTTATCCGACGACCTCTGTTGAAGCAGGTGTGGCCACAAGGACAAGAGGTGTCCCTTTCTTGGTGCCGGCTCTACGTAATGAGCATTTTCCAAAGGATTTGAAGGGGCCTCGGAAGGTGCCTAATTACACAGCCAACTTACAGCCCGGGGCATGGATTGAAAGTTATGAGATGGCCATGGAATTGCTAGAGGTCAGTGATGCAGCAATGGCTAAATACTTCACTATGATGCTGGATGGAATGGCCCACACTTGGTTAAAGGGACTGCCACCTAATTCCAATGGTTCCTAGGCCGAGTTAAAGGCCCGGTTTATTCAGAACTTTAAAGATACATGCAAACAGCCCATGTCGATTGTGGACTTGACTAATTGCAAGCAAGAGGAGGGTGAGTCCACGACCCATTGGGTGCGCCGGGTAAAGGAAATAATACATTCATCTGATAAAATGGATGCCGGCTCTATGGTCTTAATGTTGGAAAAAATTGCTGATTTGAACCTCTAAAACAAAATCTAGGGCGGCTCAAGCGCGATTGTAATGACATGGGCCAGCTGATGGCGGCTCTCGTCAAATATGCCGATTCAGATAGTACCAAAGATCCTGCGTCTGATGAAGAGAAGACAGGGAAGGGAAAGAAGAATGGCAACACTAAGGGCCTTCAGCATAACCCGGCAAATCAAGGAGGTAATAACAAACGTAAGGCTGGCGGCAGCTCGGAGTTTGTGGCGAATGCGCAAGGCAATAGTCAATGGCGTAAGGGGAGGCCACCTCCTCGGTCAGGCGGGTCATGTCCCACCCTAGAGCAGTTGCTAAATGAACCCTGTCCAAGACACGGCACCCGGGAGAAGCCGACCACCCATCTATGGAAAGACTGTACGATCATGAAGGCTTTCAAGAATTCTAACATGTTCGACGGTAATCATGGACCTGGCGGTGGCACAGGCGGTGGCGGTTTTCATGGCCCAGGTGGCAATTCAGGCGGTGGTGGTTTTCGTGGCCAGGGCCCTCAAGGTAATTAGGGTGGTTATAATCAGCAATCTGGCCAAGGAGGTCAGCAGCAACAGCAATCCGGGTTTCAGAGTAACCCAAAGCAGCAAAGTAGTGGGCAGTATCATGTGTTCACCACCAGTTTATGCAAAAGGGACCAGAAACTTCATAAGAGAGCGGTCAATGTTGTTGAGCTGGTGGTTCCTCGTTATTTGAGATGGTCTGAGCAGCCTATTCTGTGGAGTAGGGAGGATCACCCGCCCCGGGTTGACAATTCGTGTCATCTGGCTTTGGTGGTGGCGCCTCAGGTTGGTGGATATAAATTCACTAAAGTACTCATGGACGGAGGTAGTAGCATCAACATCCTCTATTATGAGACGTTCCGTCGCATGGGGTTGACTGACAAAAGTCTTAAGACATCCAACATTGTTTTTCATGGAGTGGTGCCTGGTAAGTCGGCATATCCAGCGGGTAAGATTGAGATGGAGGTAGCTTTTGGAGATGAGCATGATTCCAGGGCTGAGAAATTAACCTTTGAGGTGGTCAAAATCAAGAGCCCCTATCACGCCCTGTTTGGACGACCGGCTTATGCAAAATTCATGGCACGACCGTGTTATGTTTATCTGCAGCTCAAGATGCCTGGTTATAAAGGTACTACCACAGTACATGGAAGTCGGAAGATAGCCTTAGAGTGTGAGGAAGGCGATGCTGCTTACGCAGAATCTGTTTGCTCGAGGAGGAGTTAAAGTTCTACAAAGACAATGTTGACCCGGCAGACATGACATCTTTGAAGAAGCCAACTACGGAGCATGAGCCGGTGCTGAAGTATAAGTCAGCTGACGATACCAAGATGATTGATTTTGTGCCTGGCGACTCATCCAGACAATTTATTATCAGTGCTAATTTGGATCCCAAATAGGAAGGCGCACTCATCGAGTTCATCCGTGAGAACCGGGACATCTTTGCATGGAAGCCTTCTGACATGCCGGGTGTACCGAAAGAACTCGCTAAGCACACTCTCAATATTGATCCAAACTTTAAGCTGGTCAGGCAGTTTCTTCGGCGGTTCAACGAGGAAAGGCGCAAGGCTATCGGAGAAGAGGTGGCCCGTCTTTTGGTAGCCGGGTTCATTATTGAAGTCTTTCATCCAGAGTGGTTGGCTAACCGGTGCTCATGCTTAAAAAGAATGGCACCTGGCGTATGTGTGTGGATTACACGGACTTAAACAAAGCTTGTCCGACTAATCCTTTTGCTCTCCCTCGTATTGATCAAATCATTGATGCTACGGCAGGTTGTGAGCGTTTGAGCTTTTTGGATGCTTATTCTAGTTACCATCAGATCAAGATGGCGGTTAAGGACTAAGAGAAGACAACTTTCATTACTCCATTTGGAGCCTTTTGCTATGTGTCCATTCCCTTTGGGCTTAAGAGTGCCCAGGCGACTTATCAGCGGTGTGTGTAGAACTGTCTTCATAATCAGATTGGGTGTAATGTTCATGCTTATGTGGATGATATAGTGGTGAAATCCAGAGAGAAGGAAACCTTGGTAGATGATCTGAAGGAAACCTTTGATAACCTCCGGGTCTACAAGATGATGTTTAACCAGGCCAAGTGCGTTTTTTGAGGACCGGCAGGCAAGCTTTTAGGTTTTTTGGTGTCTAACAGAGGCATTGAGGCTAACCTAGAGAAAATCAAGTTGATTACGTCTTTGGCTAAGCCGGTGTGCATCAATGACGTTCAACGACTGGTGGGTCGTGTCACAGCTTTAAGTCGGTTAGGTGAGAAGGCTATGCCGTTATATCAAATGATGAAGAAGACAGATGATTTTGTCTGGAGTGATGCTGCTAACTCTGCCTTTGAAGATCTGAAAAGACAGCTCGCTGAGCCGCCGGTACTTGCTGCTCCCGTTGATAAGGAGCCACTGTTGTTATATGTGTCTGCTAACACACGTGTTGTCAGTGTGGCCATTGTTGTAGAGCGCAAAGAGGCTGGCAAGGAATATCCGGTTCAACGGCCGGTTTACTACGTCAGTGAGGTGCTCATTGAGTCCAAACAGAGATGTCCACATTGGCAGAAACTTGTTTATGGGGTGTTCATGGCGAGCCGGAAGCTTAAGCATTACTTTCAGGGTCATCCCATCACTGTGGTTAGCTCTGCTCCTTTAGGAGATATTATTCAAAATAGAGAAGCCACGGGATGAGTCGCCAAGTGGGCCATTGAACTTGGGTCTCATGGTTTAAAGTATGTGCCACGTACTGCCATCAAATCTCAAGCACTGATGGACTTCATTAACGATTGGACGGAGTTGCAGATACCTGAAGAGAAGCCAGACAACACATATTGGACGATTCATTTTGATGGGTCCAGACAATTGGAAGGCTCGAGGGCTGGAGTTGTTTTAACTTCTCCTCGAGGTGACAAATTTTGTTATGTGTTGCGGTTGATGTTTCCTTGTACTAACAACGCAGCTGAGTATGAGGCCTTACTCCATGGTCTTCGAATGGCTAAAGAAATGAGTTTAAGCTAGGTACAGTGCCTTGGCGACTCAGATTTGGTGGCTCAGCAAGTATCAGGCAAGTGGGATTCCAAGGACCCTCTCATGGCGGCTTATCGCCGTGAGGTTGACGCTGTTGCTAGACACTTCAAGGGTTATCAAGTGGAGCACATTGACCGCAGAAAGAACAAAGCAGCCGATGCTTTAAGCCGGTTGGGATCTCAGCGTATGCCGGTGCCACCTAACACTTTTTAGATGTTCTGCATAACCCTTCCGTCAAGTTGCCTACAGAGGAAGACTTGGCTGTTCCAGACCCAGAAGCACAATTGGTGGCGGCTCTTCATGTCATTCCAGATTGGACAGTGCCATATTTGGCTTATATGACCCGGGGCGAGTTGCCGGAGGATGAGACCTTGGCTAGACAGATAACCCGGCGGTCTAAGTCAATGAAAATCTCCAATGGTGAATTGTATCATCGCAGTGTCACCGGGGCATTTCAACGTTGTGTCTCTCCTAAAGAAGGTCAAGAAATTCTTCGTGAGATCCACGAAGGAGATTGTGGCCATCATGCCGGTTCAAAGTCTCTTGTGGCCAAAGCTTTCCGTCATGGTTTTTACTGGCTAACGACTCACGCCGATGCGGAGGATCTGGTCAGCAGGTGAGATGGGTGTCAAAAATTCGCACGACGGGCGCACGTGCCGGCTCAGGAATTGTGGATGATTCCAATTACTTAGCCGTTTGCAGTCTGGGGGCTTGACATGGTTGGACCTTTCAAAAGATCCAAAGATAAAAAGACGCACCTTTTGGTGGCAATGGACAAGTTCACAAAGTGGGTTGAGACAAAGCCGGTCAGTAAGTGTGATGCGGCCACGGCAGTTCAATTCATGAAGAAAGTGATCTTTCATTTTAGTTTTCCACACAGCATTATTACTGACAATGGCACCAACCTGTCCCAAGGAGCTATGGAAGAATTCTGTCAACGGGAACATATCCGGCTTGATGTTTCATCAGTAGCTCACCCCCAATCCAATGGTCAAGCTTAAAGAGGCAATCAGGAAATCCTGAAAGGTCTAAAACCCCGACTTATGGTCCCTTTACAACGGACGCCGGGTTGTTGGGTGGAAGAGTCACCCTCTGTGATATGGAGCATCAATACTACCCCTAACAGGTCTATGGATTATACGCCTTTCTTCATGGTTTATGGAGCAGAGGCAGTCCTACCCAGTGACATTCGTCATGACTCGCCCCGAGTAGCGGCTTACGTTGAAGCTGATAACGAACAAGCCCGTCAGGATGCACTTGACCTATTAGATGAAGAGCGTGACTTAGCAGCAGCCCGCTCAGCGATTTACCAACAGGACCTGCGCCATTATCATAGCCACCGGGTTAAGTCAAGAACCTTTCAAGAAGGTGATTTGGTGCTCCGGCTCATCCAGGATCATTCTGATGCGCACAAGCTATCCCCACCTTGGGAAGGACCCTTTGTGGTCAGCAAGAACTTGAATAATGGGTCATACTACCTTATCGATGTTCGAGAGCACAAAGACTCACGTAAATCGGAGGAGGAGACCCGCCGGCCATGGAATATTGCTCATCTTCGGCCTTACTACACTTGAGCCACCAGCTCTCATAATGTACATACTTTGACGTTGTATATATTATGATAAGTAATAAAGCAGGACGTCTGTCCTTTTTTCCTTAATGATCACATGTCTTTGTTATCTTAAGTATAAGACGACCAATTGGAGGCTGATCGTATTCGAATATAGCTTAATCTTCTTGGTCCGGCTCATGATCATATTCGAATCTAGCTGTTAAAACCTCATGGTCACTAGGGGGCATCCTGTTCAAACATAGGTCGTATTCTAACCAAAGAGAACATAGCTGTCGTTACCCTCTTGATCGGCGCAAAGCCAAACTCACTAGCGGACTTCTTGATCGTATCTGAATCATAGCTTAACCCCTTTTGAGTCAGACTTGGTCGTATTCGAATCAGGGTCGTTAAAAACCTCTCAATGTCATTTGGGGGCTTCCTGTTCAAACATATGTCGTATTCGAACCAAAGAGAACATAGATGTCGGTGCCCTCTTGATCGGCGCAACGCCAAAGCCACTGGGGGCTACATGATTGTATTCGAATCCTAGCTTAACCCCTTTGGTCCGGTTTACTGATCGTATTCGAATTAGAAGCCTCCAAATTTTTCTTGATGCTTGATTTACATTGTTTGAAAGATACTCTTTTGTTTTACTGGTTTTTTGTCTAGAATCTAACTGTAAGTATGGTTTCAATTTAAACCGGCTTAGTTCTTTGACAATGAGTTGCCAATGTATAACAGTCATCATGCATATGGAAGTATTGACTTTTAAAAAGATTGGGTTGTCACCCTTACTGTCCGGGTCACATAAGCCGGCAGTCCAGATTCAAAGAACACAGGTATGATATTGTTGTTTAAAATTCATAAACAGACTTATCTGTGTTTTTCTTTAATCAAAGGCTTTCCAACCTTATTTATCTTTACATCTAGTCTTGATTATTCCATTATGATAATTTCATAGTTATGTATTGGGTGTTTTGACCCGTCCTGCGACAAACCTCCAAGACAGTTTCTCATCTTTTACATACAGGAACAGATTTAAGCGCTACAGATATGATAAAGGATATAACACATATATTGACATGACAGATAAAAATGTCGTACGTAGTATGATATGCACGATGGCACATGCAGAATATGCAGTTTTAAGCTAGCCTATTACAAGGCGTTGGAAGCCCAAAAGGTTAAAACTGTTTTTTCTCCTAAGCAGATGTTAAGCTAAGGCCGATTCATTAAATATTAGCCGAATTATTTGGATGGTTACGACTCCTCCCTCGCCGGTTCATCTTCCTCCACTGTTTGGAAACTGGGCTTGGACCAATCAAAGCCATGAAGAGCAACGAACTCAGCTTCATCATCAATTAGACCAGACGGGTCAATTTCTGGGGCAAAGGTGTGTTGGCGAACCGGCGGGATTAGATCTATCACTTTATATGAAGGAGTCGCCATCTTTTTATTCTCAGCGTCATAACTCGACTGATACTTATCAACATTGGTCTCGTCGCCAAGGATGGTAGCATGAGGATGAATTCCCCTCACACAAGCAGCAAAATCTTCTTGATCAAACGGAGTCCCGTCTTCCTTAAAGCTGGCATACCCCTTGGCTACATCCGCCGGGTCTAGCTCCGGCACCCAGGGTTTGGAGCGGCTTAGAGCAGTTAGGGCTTCGGCTCTTGCACAAGACCGCTTGACTTCTTGGAATCTGGTGGGTAAGATAGATAACTTCTTCAAGACATCACTCAAGAGGTTTGGTCCTTGGTTGGCTGTGGAAATAATGGCAAGCGCCCGTTGAGCTCCAGTGTACAGTTGCTCCACTAGGGTGTAAACCGCCTTGAGTTTTATCAAGATGTTTTGGCTCAGATTGCTGCTACGTGGACCTATGAGTATTTTAAAAGGTTAAGTAGGCGGCTTATATTTATGGCAAAAATAGAGTTTAAGTAAATAATACAATGACCCACCGAAGATCGCAGAGACCATCTAAGACGCACGGTTCTTAAAACTGGTGAGTTCCGTGGTAACCTCCTTGAGAGCCGCCTCGGCTATCTCAGCACACTGTGTTAGCAAGGTTTTTTCATCGGCCCGGGATTTTTTATCTACATCAGAACTGGTCTTCAGTTTCTCTACTTCAGATAGGCTCAACTGGAGTTTGGAGTTAGCAATCTTTATCTTAGTCTCTTGAGCTGCCAACCGGGTTTTCGCATCAGTCAGTTGAGAATCGAATTCAGTTATGGCGGTCTACCGACATGCACAGGTGTGTCAAAATTTATTCCAATAAAGGTCATAATGATTAAAGTCCCAAGTGCTTTGCAACGCAAACACCACTCCGCACTTGGGGGCTAATGTCTGCCAAAGCAATTTTTAAATGCAAAAATGACTCTTCTATGATTAAAGTCCCAAGTGTTTTACAAGTAACAACGCTTGGCACTTGGGGGCTAATGCATGATATTCAGAAAGTTTTCCCTCTTGAGTCGCATAACAATATTAGTTTGGACTGATTCAAGACAGCTATGAAGTTAAGTACCGGCTCATTCATGATGAATTAAGCCGGCCCCTGGGGACTACAGGTGAAATTATGCTAATCAGATAACTCCGGTTAAACATTTTAAACTGGACTTGGAAAAATCTAGGTTAGAACGTCAACATATATCACAAGTCTACAAATCATTCAAGTTTATCATAATCAAGAGACTTGGGGGGATGGTGGAGCATATAAGTTAATGGAAGTTGGACATCATACCTCATATTTCAATTGCAACTGTTTGACCATCTCAATTTCAGAGTCACGGCTAGAATGCACGTGACTAAGGTAGCCAGATAGCACATCACTAATGCTCAGGTGAGCATAGTGAGAGATGTTAAAGCGAACTCTCTGTTTTTCCAAAGCCTCTTGCTTGGCGGAGTGTCTGGCTAGTACCGTTGGATTGCCCAGTTCCACAAATCTACTACCAGTAATTAAAACGTCACTGTCGTAAGTCGCCGGCGGGTTAGCCGAGCTTGACGGTTCAACAGTAGATGGGTTGAGAACAGTTTCATCAACTGACGGCTCAGGAGGATCTATTTGAACGTTGACAGCAGGGTCTTCTGGTGCTTCACGTTGTCCCGGGGCAGGAGTTGGCAGTGCCGGTTCAGCGGCGTCCGGGTTTTCAGTCGGCTTAATCACCCTGGCTTTATTGGGTTTTGCTTGACCGCTAAGAGGAATTTGATGAGTCAGTATAATGATACAGACATAAAGATATAGAAGAAGGATAATTATCTTTACCCAGGGGCAGTCTTGAAAGCCGGAAGTTGGGTTTGTGAGGAATTGCCAGAAGAACGAGAGACCTCCTGCAAAAGTGAAATCACAATTTAAAAGAGCAAGGAAGTAGATTCATTGACAAAAGCAAAAGTCAAAGGTGAAAGAAACCTCGTTCTGGCGTTTCCGAGGAGTTTTTGGTAAGCCAGAGGGCAGTTCATTGTCGTCACTGGTCCGGGTCAGACGGCGGCTCTCATGTTGTTGTTTTTTCAAAAGAAATTGAGGATCCAAATAATCTAAAGGGTGTGAAAACCTTACTTCCCGGGTTACCAGTCGAGGTTTCTGTCTTGGCAAAGGTTCTAAGTCAGAGGAAATAGTTACCTCTTCTTCTACTACCTGGCTGGCCCCCGTGTCATCGTGGCAATAGTTAGTGTCAATAAGGTTGTTAAAAAGCAGGCCAAGAGAGGCAAGGACTACCTCCGACTCATAAACATCATCCAGCTTGAACATATCAGAAGCGGTTCTTTTCTTCTTAGATTTTCAGGTTGTCTTCTTGGCGGCTATGGCGGCGGCTCTAGCCTTCTTGGCAGCTTTATGATCATATTCGGCC
Source organism: Triticum urartu (assembly GCF_003073215.2). Lineage (NCBI taxonomy): Eukaryota > Viridiplantae > Streptophyta > Magnoliopsida > Poales > Poaceae > Triticum > Triticum urartu. Next base: position 473,130,969 of record NC_053023.1, read on the forward strand.
TTCCAAAAGTCGGATTTGGCCTGTAGATAAATAATAGGTTAAAAGTCATGCAAGTACTTAACTACTGAAGGAAGAAGGGGGTCAATGGGATTTACCTCTGGTGACGAGTTAATTTGCAGAAAGGATTCAATCCAACTTTACTGTAGTCCTCATATTTACTGTTTACAAGGGTGGTTGACATTTCAACAATGGCCTCTTCAGTCAGCTGTAGAGAACTATGACGCAGAGGGTCATCTGGTCCTCCGGCGTAGTTATACATCAAGTCAGAGCGGCAACTCAGAGGGATGACCCGCCATGCGATCTAACAGTGGATCAAGTCAACTCCAGTTAAGCCGTTTCGCAACAAGGCTTGAACCCTGTTGATGGTTGGGATGAGCTTCTTACGTTCAGCTGCAGTAAGCTTGTCAGGGAGTGAAAACTTAGTGTCAAGACGCTCCGCGCGATAACCCGGCATTGGTTTCTCATCAGCTGGTGACGTGTCTTTGCAATAAAACCAAGTTTGGTTCCAATCCTTGGGATGGCTTGGTAAGACTACTAAGGGAAAGATAGCATCCCGTCTGCGTTGAATCAAAATTCCACCAAGTTCCAAGCTGGGGCCGTTGGTATATTCATTCTGGCGGTTCAAATAGAAATACTCTCTGAAGAGTTCAACAGTAGGTTCTTCTTGAAGATAAACCTCACAGAGAACTTGAAAATTGCAGATGTTGGATATGGAGTTGGGTTTAAGATCTTGTGGATGAAGCTTGAAAAAATGCAGAACATCTCTGAAGAATTTTGAGCCGGGTGGTGAAAAACCCCGGTTCATATGATCAGTAAAGATGATGACATCACCATCCTTGGGCTGAGTTTTTCCTCGGCTGGGTCAGGGGCGTGATAAGACATAATGCTCTTCTCCGGCAAATACCCAATGGTAAAAAAAATCCTTCAGTGGGGCGTCAGTGACTGTAGAAGGGACCCGGTTGCAAATTGTCGTCGTATTTGGCGGCATGGTGAGAGGACAAGCTAAAAAGGAAGTAATTTGCCGGTTTAAGTTAAATGGTGGAATCACATGTTAATGTCTGCAATATAGATGGCATGATGGCAACTTAAGTAAGGGCTAATGATATATGAAGGAAAAATGAGCCGGCATGATAAGCCGCCATGACTAAAGGTATTCAAAGGTTGCCAGCGACAAAAAATTGGCTGAGTACTGAGATAAACAAGTTTCACAAAGCTATTGCTACTATTTTGGATCAAGATTGTTCAAAAAAGGAAAATAAATCTAGACCTAAAAAACCAGTACAGAGGAGTTCATCACTTCTAAGGAGACCTTTGTACAAGAAAAGGGGATCTACTAGCATCTTAAATGGATGCAAAACAGCTACCGCATGAGTTCCATACTTCTTTTAGATCAAAAGGGGATGCAGTAGAGAAACTACGAAGAATCCTGATGAACAGCGAAGAACACAGAAGAACTTGCAAACCCTAATGCGGATCTAAGGTGCGGAAAGGCAAAAACTTACGGACGCAATTCTACTATGGAGGGTCGCCGCCGTTCTCGGGACAAGCTCAGGTTGATGCAGCGGCCAAGGTTGAGGACGACGATGAGCGCTGCGACGGTGGCTGATACGTCTCCAACGTATCTATAATTTTTTATTGTTCCGTGCTATTATATTATCTGTTTTGGATGTTTATGGGCTTTATTATGCACTTTTATATTATTTTTGGGACTAGCCTATTAACCTAGAGCCCAGTGCCAGTTTCTATTTTTCCCCTTGTTTTAGAGTATCGCAGAAAAGGAAAATCAAACGGAGTCCAATTGACCTGAAACTTCACAGAACTTATTTTTGGAACGGAAGCAACCTAGAAGACTTGGGGTGTACGTAAGGGAAGCGACGAGGAAGGCACGAGGCAAGGGGGCGCGCCCTCCACCCTCGTGGGCCCCTCGTGGCCCCCCTGACGTATTTCTTCCTCCTATATATACCAATATACCCTAAAACCATCGGGAAGGATAATAGATCAGGAGTTTCGCCGCCAGAAGCCTCCGTAGCCACCGAAAACCAATCTAGACCCGTTCCGGCATCCTGCCGGAGGGGGAATCCCTATCCGGTGGCCATCTTCATCATCCCGGTGCTTTCCATGACGAGGAGGGAGTAGTTCTCCCTCGGGGCTGAGGGTATGTACCAGTAGCTATGTGTTCTTGAGGTGGTACGATCTTGATGTATCACGAGCTTTGCTATTATAGTTGGATCTTATGATGTTTCTCCCCCTCTACTCGCTTGTAATGAACTGAGTTTTCCCTTTGAAGTTATCTTATCGGATTGAGTCTTTAAGGATTTGAGAACACTTGATGTATGTCTTGCGTGGGATAACCGTGGTGACAATGGGTTATTCTATTGATTCACTTGATGTATGTTTTGGTGATCAACTTGCGGGTTCCGCCCATGAACCTATGCATAGGGGTTGGCACACATTTTCGTCTTGACTCTCTGGTAGAAACTTTGGGGCACTCTTTGAGGTTCTATGTGTTGGTTGAATAGATGAATCTGAGATTGTGTGATGCATATCGTATAATAATACCCACGGATACTTGAGGTGACATTGGGGTATCTAGGTGACATTAGGGTTTTGGTTGATTTGTGTCTTAAGGTGTTATTCTAGTACGAACTCTAGGGCTGTTTGTGACACTTATAGGAATAGCCCAACGGATTGATTGGAGAGGATAACTTTGAGGTGGTTTCGTACCCTACCATAATCTCTTCATTTGTTCTCCGCTATTAGTGGGTTTGGAGTGACTCTTTGTTGCATGTTGAGGGATAATTATGTGATCCAATTATGTTATTATTGTTGAGAGGACTTGCACTAGTGAAAGTATGAACCCTAGGCCTTGTTTCAACACATTGCAATACCGTTTGTGCTCACTTTTGTCATTAATTACCTTGCTGTTTTTATAATTTCATATTACACAAACCTTTATCTACCATCCATATTGCACTTGTATCACCATCTCTTCGCCAAACTAGTGCACCTATACAATTTACCATTGTATTGGGTGTGTTGGGGAGACAAGAGACTCTTTGTTACTTGGTTGCAGGGTTGCTTGAGAGATACCATCTTCATCCTACGCCTCCTACGGATTGATAAACCTTAGGTCATCCACTTGAGGGAAATTTGCTACTGTCCTACAAACCTCTGCACTTGGAGGCCCAACAACGTCTACAAGAAGAAGGTTGTGTAGTAGACATCAAGCTCTTTTCTGGCGCCGTTGCCGGGGAGGTGAGTGCTTAAAGGTATATCTTTAGATCTTGCAATCGAGTCTTTTAGTGTCTTGTTTTATCACTAGTTTAGTTTAAAAAAGAAAACTACAAAAAAATATGGAATTGAGTTTGCCTCATACGCTTCACCTTTTTAATATCTTTCGTGAGTGTGATGGAAAGGAAATTTGTGCCAAAGTGTTAGAAGAAGAATGCATTAAAATGTTTGGCACTAAATATTTGAATGATGAGCATGATTGCAATGTTGTTAGTATGAATTCCTTGAATATCCATGATGCTAATGATATGCAAAGCCACAAGCTTGGGGAAGCTATGTTTGATGAATATGATATTTTTTGTCCCCCAAGTTTTGATGAGCAAATTTATTATGATGAAAGCATGCCTCCTATTTATGATGATTATATTGATGAAAGTGGATTTGGAGAGGTCATGACTTTGTTTTGTGATGAATCCACTATTCCGGAAGAGGTTCCAATTGATTATGAGAACAAAGTTGCTATCTATGATGATTATTGTGATGACTTGTATGCTATAAAGAATAATGATATCCATGAAACTTGTCATCATGATTTTAGTTTTCAATTGGATTATGCCTCACATGATAGTTATTTTGTTGAGTTTGCTCCCACTACTATTCATGAGAAGAAGTTTGCTTATGTGGAGAGTAATAAAAATTCTATGCTTGTAGACCATGAAAAGAATGCTTTATGTGATGGTTATATTGTTCAATTCCTTCATGATCCTACTGAAAATTATTATGAGGGAGGAACATATGCTCGTAGGAGTTGCAATAATATCAAGTTTCCTCTCTATGTGCTTAAAATTTGAAGTTATGCTTGTTTTACCTTCCTATGCAAGTTGATTCTTGTTCCCACAAGTTGTTTCCTCACAAAATCCCTATGCATAGTAAGTGGGTTAGACTTAAATGTGCTAGTCCTATTCTTCAAGATGCTCTCTTTATTTCTTATCTTTTATGTGAGCATCGTTGAAATCATCATGCCTAGCTAGGGGCGTTAAACGATAGCGCTTGTTGGGAGGCAACCCAACCTTATTTTTGTTCCTTGCTTTTTGCTCCTGTTTAGTAATAAATAATTTATCTAGACTCTGTTATTATTGAGTTGTTTTGTTTTAATTAGTGTTTGTGCCAAGTAGAACCGTTGGGAAGACTTGGGGAAAGTCTTGTTGATCTTGCTGTAAAAAATAGAAACTTTAGCGCTCACGAGAATTGCTGCCATTTTTTATTGGATAGTGATATTTAGTTAATTCTTTTTGCAGATGATTAATATATAAATTCCTCACGTCCAGAAATTTATTTTAGAATTTTTGGAGTTGGAGAAGTTTGCTTTAGCTACAGATTACTACAGACTGTTCTGTTTTTGACAGATTCTGTTTTCTATGTGTTGTTTGCTTATTTTGAAGAATCTATGGCTAGTAAAATAGTTTATAAACCATAGAGAAGTTGGAATACATTAGGTTTAACACCAATATAAATCAAGAATGAGTTCATTACAGTACCTTGAAGTGGTGTTTTGTTTTCTTTCGCTAACGGAGCTCACGAGATTTTCTATTTTGAGTTTTGTGTTGTGAAGTTTCCAAGTTTTGGGTTAAGTTTTGATGGATTATGGAATAAGGAGTGGCAAGAGCCTAAGCTTGGGGACGCCCAAGGCACCCCAAGGTAATATTCAAGGACAACCAAAAGCCTAAGCTTGGGGATGCCCCGGAAGGCATCCCCTCTTTCGTCTTCGTTCATCGGTAACTTTACTTGGAGCTATATTTTTATTTACCACATGATATGTGTTTTGCTTGGAGCGTAATTTTATTTTATTTAGTTTTGCTTGCTGCTTGAATAAAATACCAAGATCTGAAATTCTTAAATGTTAGAGAGTCTTCACATAGTTGCATAATTATTCGACAACTCATTGATCTTCACTTATATCTTTCTGAGTAGTTTGTCATTTGCTCTAGTGCTTCACTTATATATTTTTAGAGCACGGTGGTGGTTTTATTTTGAAGAAATAGATGAACTCTCATGTGTCACTTATATTATTTGAGAGTCCTAAACAGCATGGTAATTCTCTTTGGTTATGAATTTAGTCCTAATATGATGGGCATCCAAGAGGGATATAATAAAAACTTTCATATAAAGTGCATTGAATACTATGAGAAGTTTGATACTTGATGATTGTTTTGAGATATGAGGATGGTAATATTAGAGTCATGCTAGTGAGTAGTTGTGAATTTGAGAGATACTTATGTTAAAGTTTGTGATTCCCGTAGCATGCACGTATGGTGAACCGTTATGTGATGAAGTCGGAGCATGATTTATTTATTGATTGTCTTCTTTATGAGTGGCGGTCGGGGACGAGGGATGGTCTTTTCCTACCAATATATCCCCCTAGGAGCATGCCTGTAATACTTTGCTTTGATAACTTGTTGATTTTTGCAATAAGTATGTGAGTTCATTATGACTAATGTTGAGTCCATGGATTATACGCACTCTCACCCTTCCACCATTGCTAGCCTCTCCAATACCACGCAACTTTTGCCGGTATCATACACCCACCATATACTTTCCTCAAAACAGCCACCATACCTACCTATCATGGCATTTCCATAGCCATTCCGAGATATATAGCCATGCAACTTTCCACTGTTCCGTTTATTATGACACGCTCCATCATTGTCATATTGCTTTGCATGATCATGTAGTTGACATCGTATTTGTGGCAAAGCCATCGTTCATAATTCTTTCATACATGTCACTCATGAGTCATTGCACATCCCGGTACACCGCCGGAGGCATTCACATAGAGTCATATTTTGTTCTAAGTATCTAGTTGTAATTTTGAGTTGTAAGTAAAAAAAGAAGTGTGATGATCATCATTATTAGAGCATTGTCCTAGTGAGGAAAGGATGATGGAGACTATGATTCCCCCACAAGTCGGGATGAGACTCCGGACTAAAAAAAGAGGCCATAAAAAAGAGAAAAGGCCCAAATTAAAAAATTGATAGAAAAAGAGAGAAGGGGCAATGCTACTATCCTTTTACCACACTTGTGCTTCAAAGTAGCACCATGATCTTCATGATAGAGAGTCTCCTATGTTGTCACTTTCATATACTAGTGGGAATTTTTCATTATAGAACTTGGCTTGTATATTCCAACAATGGGCCTCCTCAAGTGCCCTAGGTCTTCGTGAGCAAGCAAGTTGGATGCACACCCACTTAGTTTCTTTTGTTGAGCTTTCATACATTTATAGCTCTAGTGCATCTGTTGCATGGCAATCCCTACTCACTCACATTGATATCTATTAATGGGCATATCCATAGCCCGTTGATACGCCTAGTTGATGTGAGACTATCTTCTCTTTTTTTGTCTTCTCCACAACCACCATTCTATTCCACCTATAGTGCTATGTCCATGGCTCACGCTCATGTATTGCGTGAAGATTGAAAAAGTTTGAGAACATCAAAAGTATGAAACAATTGCTTGGCTTGTCATCGGGGTTGTGCATGATTTAAATATTTTGTGTGGTGAAGATGGAGCATAGCTAGACTATATGATTTTGTAGGGATAGCTTTCTTTGGCCATGTTATTTATAGAAGACATAATTACTTGGTTAGTATGCTTGAAGTATTATTATTTTTATGTCAATATTAAACTTTTGTCTTTAATCTTATGGATCTAAATATTCTTGCCACAATAAAGAGAACTACATGGATAAATATGTTAGGTAGCATTCCACATCAAAAATTCTGTTTTTATCATTTACCTACTCGAGGACGAGCATGAATTAAGCTTGGGGATGCTGATACATCTCCACCGTATCTATAATTTTTGATTGTTCCATGCTATTATATTATCTATTTTGGATGTTTATGGGCTTTATTATGCACTTTTATATTATTTTAGGGACTAACCTATTAACCTAGAGCCCAATGTCAGTTTCTGTTTTTCCCTTGTTTTAGAGTATCGAAGAAAAGGAAAATCAAACGGAGTCCAATTGACCTGAAACTTCATGGAACTTATTTTTGGAACGGACGCAACCCAGAAGACTTGGGGTGTACGTAAGGGAAGCGACGAGGAAGGCACGAGGCAGGGGGCGCGCCCACCCCCCTGGGCGCGCCCTCCACCCGCGTGGGCCCCTCATGGCCCCCCTGACGTATTTCTTCCTCCCATATATACCAATATACCCTAAAACCATCAGGGAGGATAATAGATCGGGAGTTTCGTCGCCAGAAGCCTCCGTAGCCACCGAAAACTAATCTAGACCCATTCCGGCACCCTGCCGGAGGGGGAATCCCTCTCCGGTGGCCATCTTCATCATCCCGGTGATCTCCATGACGAGGAGGGAGTAGTTCTCCCTCGGGGTTGAGGGTATGTACCAGTAGCTATGTGTTTGATCTCTCTCTCTCTCTCGTGTTCTTGAGGTGGTACAATCACTACAAAAAAAAGACACATCCGTGACATTTTGGGCCGAACGAAATTTTTTTCTGTCATACATATGACACTTCTATGACGATAATTGTGACAAAACCCGGTATCATCGTAGATGTAGTGGGCTCCTACTTCTATGACAAAAAATCATGACAGAAAATGGGTTTTCGTCCTGGGCGTGCCGAAGACGCAGCTGCATGACATTCTTTGGGCTGTCCATGATGGAAAAAACCGTGGTAGAAGCGAGGGGGAGGAAAATTTCAGGGAGTTCCCGGTTACGGTGGGAGGTCGGGGGACGAGCGATGCGCGTTTCTCTCATACACGTACGTGCGTGTGTGCGAGGTGTTGGCTCTAACTGAACCCGAGCGAGGCGTTGGGCTCTAACTGAACCCGAGCGAATGCACTGCAAGCTACGCGTTACTGAACCCGAGCGATCGATCGATGGCTGTTAACTGAACCCGATCGAGCGATTCCATCGCTACTGCTGCTAACTGAAGCCGATCGATGCTGCCTCTGGATGAACAGTGAGCGTTGCGAGGGGGGGTTGGACGAACAGTTCCCGGTGGGGGTGGATGAACAGGACCCCGTGGTGTTGCCTCTAGATGAACAGGACTCCGATCGATCGAGCCGGTTGGGGCTGGATGAACAAGACCCCGTGGAAGGCTGGATGAACAGGACCACCCCGTGGAGGGCAGGATGAACAGTAGATGGTGGAGGGCAGGATGAACAGTAGCCCGTGGAGGGGTGGTTGAACAGGAGCCCGTGGAGAGAGCTGGTTGAATAGTAGCCGGTGGAGTAGCGCGAGGTGGAGGCTGGATGAACAGGAGCCCGTGGATGAACAGTCGCAGGTGGAGGCTGGAGGAGGTCGACGGTGGATGAACAGTAGCTCGTGGAGGCTGGAGGGGGTCGACGGTGGAGATGAACAGTATCCCGTTGAGGGAGTCCTGGATTAGGGGGTGTTCGGGTAGCCGGACTATACCTTCAGCCGGACTCCAGGACTATGAAGATACAAGATTGAAGACTTCGTCCCGTGTCCGGATGGGACTTTCCTTGGCATGGAAGGCAAGCTTGGCGATGCGGATATTCAAGATCTCCTACCGTTGTAACCGACTTTGTGTAACCCTAACCCTCTCCGGTGTCTATATAAACCGGGGGATTTTAGTCCGTAGGACAACTTCATCATACAACAATCATACCATAGGCTAGCTTCTAGGGTTTAGCCTCCTTGATCTCGTGGTAGATCTACTCTTGTACTACCCATATCGTCAATATTAATCGAGCAGGACGTAGGGTTTTACCTCCATCAAGAGGGCCCGAACCTGGGTAAAACATTGTGTCCCTTGTCTCCTGTTACCATCCGCCTAGACGCACAGTTCGGGACCCCCTACCCGAGATCCGCTGGTTTTGACACCGACATTGGTGCTTTCATTGAGAGTTACTCTGTGTCGTCGCTTTTAGGCCCGATGGCTCCTTCGATCATCAACAACGATGCAGTCCAGGGTGAGACCCTTCTCTCCGGACAGATCTTTGTCTTCGGCGGCTTCGCACTGCGGGCCAATTCGCTTGGCCACCTTGAGCAGACCGAAAGCTACGCCCCTAGCCATCAGGTCAGGTTTGGAAGCCTAAACTACACGGCCGACATCCGCGGGGACTTGATCTTCGACGGGTTCGAGCCACAGCCAAGCGCGCCGCACTGTCTCGATGGGCATGATATAGCTCTGCCGCCGAACGGCGCCTTGGAGGCCGCACACGCATCGGTTCCGACCATTGATTCAGAGCCTACTGCGCCGATCGAGGATCAGCGGTTGAACGCTGCCTCAGGGGCTGCGATCTCAGAGGTGATCGAGCCAAACTCCAGCCCCGCACTCCGCATGGCCCGTGACTCCGAGGAGCCGGATTCCTCTCCGAACTCCGAGCCCCCCGCACCCCTGCCGATCAAATCCGATTGGGCGCCGATAATGGAGTTCACCGCCGCGGACATCTTTCAGCACTCGCCCTTCGGCGACATCCTGAATTCGCTAAAGTCTCTCTCTTTATCAGGAGAGCCCTGGCTGGACTACGGCCAACAAGGATGGGATTCGGATGATGAAGAAATTCAAAACCCACCCACCACCCACTTCGTAGCCATTGTCGATGACTTAACTGACATGCTCGACTTCGACTCCGAAGACATCGACGGTATGGACGACGATGTAGGAGACAACCAAGAACCAACGCCTATAGGGCATTAGACAGCCACCTCATCTCACGATGTGTACATGGTGGATACCCATAAAGGAAGAAACAACAAGGAAAACGGGGATGGAAAGAGGGATCGATCTCTCGAAAAACAATCAAAGCGTCGGCGTAAACGCCGACCCAAGCCCCGCCTCGATAAAGACCCAGCCATAGAGCAGGAAGAGCCGGTAGACGACGAGCATGCCTTAGAGCAACCGTCCCAACAGGACAACCCGGATAGAGAAACCGAACACCCCTCCCCCGGCGAAAATGGCATTCCGGACGACCCTACGCCGGACAAGCCCACGAAGCAGAAGAACCTCCACAAACGGCTTGTTGCAACAGCACGCAGCCTGAAAAAGCAGAAGCGGAAGCTAAAAACTGCAGAAGATGCACTCAGGATCAGATGGAGTAAAGTAATCAACACTGCGGACAAATACGGCGACAGTCGCTGCACTAAAAGCTATCCGAAGAGAAAGCTACTACCTGAATTCGACGAGGAGGCCTCGGAGCCCTCGCATTCCAAAAGTGAGAAAGCCACACGGTCAGATAGACGACCCCATGGCCAGCATAAAGCGACAAGTAGCACCGCACTTAAGCCGGCATGCGACCCGCTTAAAGATTCGCATCATGGCCCAGCCAGGTCCATTTACGGGCCAAGAAAGCAAGCTCTCGTAAGCAATGCAATAAAGCCATTATCAGAATCCGGCACACCCAAATACAGGGGTGCCGCACACCCCCTATGTTTCACTGATGAGGTCCTGGATTATGAATTTCCAGCGGGATTCAAACCCGTAAACATAGAGGCATATGATGGAACAACAGACCCCGGAGTCTGGATCGAGGATTATATCCTCCACATACATATGGCTAGAGGAGACAACCTCCATGCCATAAAATACTTACCCCTCAAGCTTAAAGGGCCAGCCCGACACTGGCTCAAAAGCCTTCCTGAAAACACAATCGGAAGCTGGGAAGAGCTCAAGGACGCTTTCCGAGCAAATTTTCAAGGAACCTATGTCCGCCCTCCGGATGTAGACGATCTTAGTCACATAACTCAACAGCCCGAAGAGTCAGCTCGGCAATTCTGGAATAGATTTCTTACTAAAAAGAATCAGATAGTCGACTATCCGGACGCTGAAGCCTTAGCGGCTTTCAGGCATAATGTCCGAGACGAATGGGTTGCCAGACACCTCGGCCAAGAAAAGCCAAGAACAATGGCCGCACTAACAAGCCTCATGACCCGCTTTTGTGCAGGAGAGGACAGCTGGTTGGCAAGATGCAGCACCAGTAACCCAAGTACATCCAAAACTAGGGATGGAAATGGAAAACCGCGACGCAATAAGGACCGTCGCCGGACCAAGGAAAAAAGTCCAAAGAGCACGGCAGTCAACGCCGGATTCAAAAGCTCACGACAAAATCAGAAAAAGCCGCCCCTCCAAGATAACAGGCACGACCTATCCAACCTAAACAAAATCTTGGATAGGATATGTCAAATACACAGCACTCCCGGAAAGCCTGCTAACCATACCCACAGAGATTGCTGGGTTTTCAAATAATCCAGCAGACTCAACACCGAACACAAGGGGCTCGACACACCAAGCGAAGAAGAGGACGAACCCCAAAAGGAGAGTACCAGGAAACAAAAGAATTTTCCACAAGAAGTAAAAACAGTAAACTTACTCCACATAACAAAATATGCGGCGCCCATAAAGGTACGCGCCCCACGGCCTATCCCAAAGGAATCCCGCCACTGGTTGTCAAAACCAATCATCTTCGATCATCTGGATTATTCTAGAAGTATCAGGAACCCAGGATGGACTGCCCTGGTACTCGATCCAATAATTGGCGGACTCCAGTTTTCAAATGTCCTTATGGACGGTGGCAGCGGACTCAACCTGATATATCAGGACTCAATCCGCCACATGGGGATCGACCCAAAAAGAATTCGCCACAGCAAAACCTCCTTTCAAGGAGTAACGCCAGGTCCGGACACCCACTGCATGGGCTTTCTCTGGCTTGAGGTTATTTTCGGCTTTGCCGATAACTTCCGTCGCGAAAAGCTGACTTTCCACATCATCCCATTCTCAAGTCGATACAAAGCACTACTGGGACGCGAAGCTTTCGCCCGCTTTAACGCAATACCGCATTATGCATCTCTTACGCTTAAGATGCCCGGTCCATGCGGCATCATCTCCTTAAAGGGGAAGCAGTGAGAACACCTCCCCCAAGCGGAGGATTGTACGACCGCTTTAACAGCCCCACAATACAATGGCTTCACCAGCCAGAACATCGGAACAGGTCATTAAGACCACGGACACGGATAGACGAGTCCGGCACAAACGTATCATTGATAAAGGCTTAGTGGCCATATATCCCTGTACTAGGGGCTTCACACGTATAAAATAAGAGACAATAAAGCTCAATTTTTCATATTTTACTTTACACTTTGTTTATTTCATATAACTTTTTGTTCGGCACACCCCTTTTTCAACTTAGTTGCTCTCTTTTTACAGATGAACGTCGTGCCGCGCCCGTCCAGGATACGGCACAACGGAGACACAGGCGCAGACGTGCAGTAGGGACCCGTTACAAGGACTCTTTTCAGATTAAGACCCTGCGTAAACCTTTTTTACTGTCTCTTGTTGATACACATCCCCTGGTTCTATGACCAAGGAGGAGGCTGGCATCTTGGCATGTGGCCACGTCAGAATTCTTGCGCGTACCTGGACACTAGGGGCTTATACCTCAGAGCGTTACCTCGCCCGCTCTCATAATGACCGAATACCTTAGGGAGTGTTTGGCGTCGCGAGTTTGGCCTTATATGCATCAGCTCCGAGTCATGATTTTGGTCAAATGTTGGGTTGCCCAGCTCCTGTGTTCGGCCGCCTTACGTTCCGCTCTATCGGCTAAGGCGGCACCAGGAGAACTACTGCGATTGTGCCCTGGTTCGGCCAGGCGAGCACCTCAGTAGAGAAAGCCGAAAACCGACTGTCATGATATGGCGTGAGACTGGTCAACCACTCGATGACTCTCCGGAATCTGTAGGATTCCTCCGCATTAACGAAGGGTCGTTTCTCGGCCAGGCACACACGCGCCCTGAATTCGGGCGAGCGCAGTCGCCACCAGGGGCTACCTAAATAGTCCCATTGTCAAGCTCCTATGGCTAAGTGAAAGTGTTAAAGCATTATAGTCCGGTTGCCTAGCTCGCTGCGTTATCACCTCCTTTGTAGGACCAAGACGTTGGATTAAGTGTGAAAATGCGCCTTCTGCGAGCACCCCCGCACTATGTGTGTGGGGGCTGAAGCCAACGACTGCAATCTTTCAGATCTCGTATATATATCTTAAAACGGCCACACAGGAGGTGTCCCAAATACTTGCAGGCACAAGTATAAAAGGCTACTATAATTCTTCAAAATATTTCTTTATAATTACATATGCTATCAGAACATAGCATCCTTCGAGCACTGCACCTCTATTACACGAGCGCCTTCAGGGACTTCCTGAAAATAGTGCTCGGAGGATACTCGGCTTTTGTCCGAATCTCAGGATGCAACAACCGTGGTCTCCATCTCTGCCCAGTATGCTTTGACATGGGCAAGAGCCATCCCTGCGCCCTCTATGCATGCTGACCTCATCATCGCATTGATACGTGGCACCGCGCCAAGGAATTGCTGCACCAAGCTGAAATAACTCTTCGGCTCCGATCTGCCCGACCACAGATGACCCATGACGTACTTCATGGCGAGTCCGGACAATCTATTCAGTTCGGCCCATTGAGCCAGACGATCGTCCACTGCCAGCGGACGCTCTGGATTGTGAAACTGCGACCAGAAAAGCCTTTCCACTTCGCGATCTTCTTGATCTCGAAAGTCTTCGGTCGCATCAGCAGCACTCGCTGCCAAATCCAGATAGGTGTCCTCCGCACTCCACATCCGGTCCAACGGAGCAAACTTCGGATCAGAAAACTTCCTCCGCAGCATAAAGGGATTTCCAGCCGCAATCTGTCCGGCCTGACGCAGCTCCTCCTTCGCAGCTCTCATCACAGAGCGAGCATCCTTGGCATCAGCAACGGCCTCCTCTAAGTTCGTCTGTCTCGCCCGGTCTTCTTTCTCAAGAAACTTGCAACGGTCAGCAGCACTTTTTAACTTCACGGCCATCTCGGCCACCTCCTTCCTTCTCCGGCAGTGAGCAGCCTGTTCGGCTCTCAGCTCTTCAAGGGCCTTCTCGGCAGCCGCATCACTTTTCCTGGCTTGTTCCTTAGCTCGGGCAAGTTCTGCCCGAAGACTCTCCACAGCGGCCGCACCATCTGCGTCAAGCACACACATTGTAAGATACTGGCATAACGCTCCTCTTACCAGATGCAGCCCGAGGAATTGCATACCTTGAGCCTCATCAAGCCGCTCATTGACGAGCACGATGTCGGCATCTGCCATGTCAAGTTGCCGCTTTAGTTCGTCAAAATCATTAGTTCGGCTCGATTCCGGACGCTTCGCCACCTGTGTACAAAGGCGACATTTTAGACCTGGGATTATGATCCTCTGCGCGTCGTCAATTTTGACAACGCATAGAGTCTTAGGGGCTACTATCTACACAGGGCGCATCTTGTTTATGCGCAACTGACAAAGAAGTACATTATCAAACGTACCTCAAAACCTGTCAGCAAACTTCTGACGGCCTCATGCAATCCGCTTTCCGCAGACGAAATCCTTCCAATCACCGAACCCATCAATGCATGGTGCTCCTCTGAGACAGAAGCTCGCCCCAACAGAATCATCAGCTCCTCCGACCGCACACCAGACGGTGCCGGACTCGTCCTATGACCTCCATCGAAGGCCGGACGCGGAGAACCTTGGGGGCCACATGGCTACCTTCCACCCCTGCCGGATTTGGAGAAACCCTCCGTGACGACACCTCAGGGTCGCCCGCCTCGCCAGGCGGTACGGCAGGGGGAGGCGTTCCACTCTCCATCATCTCCGGAAGAAGATCCCCCGAAGACGAGCTCTGCTGAGAAGGGCTGAGGTCCGAGCTACAAAGTGAAATTTGGTTAATCTTTTCAGATAAAAAGCAAGGATTTCTCTCATCCCTCTAAAGGAAAATCTTTCTCTACTTACGGCTCGCTGGAGGGCTGATCCCTTTCAGGGCGTAGTTCGGCTGATGATCTCCATGGCGTCGGACCCTCTGACGAGGACTTTTTCCCCCTCTTTGAGGCCGTGGTCTCAGGGTCGTCAGAGGCGGCCCTCTTCTTCCCCTTAGGAGAGGAATTGTCGGTTCTTCCCTTCGGAGCAGCCTCCTTCGAGGAGGCCATGGTTTCCTTGTCCTCCCCCTCACTTCCCTCCAAAGGCACGATCTTCAACATCCTGACTAGCACGGGATCCAGCCTGGTCTCAGGAAGGGGAGCCGGACACCTGATCATCTTTGCCTTCGCTATCCACTCCTGTTTAAAAGGACAATTCTTTTAGGGGCGAATTTATGACAATTTTAGGGATAGCGAGTCCGGGCACAAGGTTACTTACTTGAGTATCCGGGCGATTGCAGCTTAAACCTGCGTCCTCGGTCAAATCCGGACACGTTTCTTGTGATCCGAAGAACATTTTATACATTTCCGCGGGCGTTGCACCCATAAAATGCTGGAGAGCTCGTGGTCCCTCTGGATTAAACTCCCACAGACGAAGGGAGGGACGTTTGCTGGGCAGTGTTCGGCGAATCAACATGACCTACGTCACCTTGACCAGGTTGAGGTCTCTTTCTAAGAGATCCCTGATGCGGCCCTGCAACAAGGGCACGTCTTTGGATAACCCCCAATCTAATCCTTTGTTGACCCATGACGCTAGCCGTGGTGGGGGACCCGAGCGAAAGGCGGGAGGCGCCGCCCACTTGGCGCTCCTGGGAGCGGTGATATAGAACCACTCTCGTTGCCACAAGCCGAGCTCCTCTTGAAAGGAGCCCTCGGGCCATGAAGCATCAGCATTCTTACTTATGACAGCGCCTCCGCACTCTGCGTGCCATCCCTCGATCATCTTCGGCTCCACTCCAAAAGTCTTGAGCCATAATCCGAAGTGAGGAGTAACATGGAGTAACGCTTCACACACAATGATGAATGAGGAAATGTGGAGGATGGACTCCGGAGCTAAGTCATGAAATTCCAACCCATAATAGAACATCATCCCCCTCACGAAGGGATCCATCGGGAAGCCTAACCCCCGAAGGAAGTGAGACATGAACACTACGCTCTCACCGGGCTGGGGACTGGGGATAGCCTGCCTTTGAACAAGCAACCTATGCGAAATTTCGGCGGTCAAGAACTTAGCCTCTCTCAACTTTAGCACGTCCTCCTCCGTGACGGAGGAAGGCATCCATCGGCCTTGAAGGTCGGAACCGGACATTGTCGAAGGTCCGAAGCGCCTGGAATCTGGAGCCTAGGGTGTTGGAACTCGAGGCGACAGGCGAAGTTGTTTTGAGATTGGGTAAAAGGAGTAAGGCCATGGTCTCTTCATAAGAGGTTGAATACCAGGAGCCCTCCCCGTAACCGTTTGGGACTCGCCTTTAATCGAGAAGACATGCTAACGGGCACGATTGGGTTACCCATGTCCGTATTGATGAGAATCCCGTAAATAAAGGGGACACGATCTTTGCTTTGACAAGACGTGCCAAGGAAACCACCTCGCAAAACACGCTGAGGTGGAAAAGTGAAAACGATTCGAATAAAGGCTTGGCCGTAGTGTGATGTCACTCTGCGGAGTACGTTAGCGGATTAAGATTTGTGTTAATATTATTCTCTCTGTGGCAATACGTGGAAACTTATTTTGCAGAGCCGGACACTACTCTTGGTGTTTAAAAACTTTTATGAAGAATTTGGAGGAGGAACCTGCCTTGCAATGCCGAAGACAATCTGCGCACCGGACTCGTCGTCATTGAAGCCTGGTTCAGGGGCTACTGAGGGAGTCCTGGATTAGGGGGTGTTCGGGTAGCCGGACTATACCTTCAACCGGACTCCAGGACTATGAAGATACAAGATTGAAGACTTCGTCCCGTGTCTGGATGGGACTTTCCTTGGCGTGGAAGGCAAGCTTGGCGATGCGGATATTCAAGATCTCCTACCGTTGTAACCGACTTTGTGTAACCCTAACCCTCTCCGGTGTCTATATAAACCGGGGGATTTTAGTCCGTAGGACAACTTCATCATACAACAATCATACCATAGGCTAGCTTCTAGGGTTTAACCTCCTTGATCTCATGGTAGATCTACTCTTGTATTACCCATATCGTCAATATTAATCGAGCAGGACGTAGGGTTTTACCTCCATCAAGAGGGCCCGAACCTGGGTAAAACATTGTGTCCCTTGTCTCCTGTTACCATCCGCCTAGACGCACAGTTTGGGACCCCCTATCCGAGATCCGCCGGTTTTGACACCGACACCCGTGGAGTCCCGTTTTGCGGTACGCCACACCCCTCCCGATGAACAGGACCCCCGTTTCGACCGTAGCGCTCCAACACAAGTCCGTTTCATCCGTTTTACGGTATGCCACACCCCTCCTGATCAACAGGACCCCCGTTTCGACCGTAGGAGATCCATTTCCTCCATTTTGCGGTACGCCAGACCCCTCCCGATGAACAGGATCTCGTTTCGAATGTGGCCGGTCGAACACAAGGCCATTTCCTTCGTTCTGCGGTACGCCAGGCCTCGTTTCCATCGCCTGTTCCGTCCAAGCCCTCCCGATGAACACGACGCATTCCATTGCCTCCTCATGAACACGACGCATTCCGTTGCCTCCCCATGAACACGACGCATTCCGTTGCCTCCCCATGAACACAATGACGACACTGTTTCTCCGTTCCAACCCAGCCATGTACACGAGCCCTGGCCGTACGTATGCGCGAGTAGGCGTTCGAGACCCCGCCCGTATGTACACATATGTGGCCGTATTTTCTTTCTTGCACCTTGGCGATGTACGTATGTGTACATGCTACGTGCGCGCCTCTACTACGACACATGCGCGCCTCTACATCGACCAGTATATATGTACGTACATGTTCGCGACCAGAATGACAACGCTACGTACGCTTTGACCAGGTGGGTCCCAACTGTCAGGCACTTCCTTGCGTGCGAAGATGTAGCTAGTGGGTCCCAACAGTCAGGGGCAAACGTTTTTTTCGTGAAATTCGATGGCCCGTCCGGTGGGTCCCCGCTGTCAGGTGGAGGAATAATTATTTTGCACATAATAAGGAGGCTCTTCCTTGCTGCGGCCGTGGACCCAGCTGTCAGCCTCTCCACGTACAGTCCACGTCCGATGGAAGCTGTTCCTTGACCACGCCGCGCCGAGAGCACCAGGGCGGTGGACGACGGTGAGGCCTAGGAAGGGGACGACGCGGAGCCGGGGAAGACGCGGCAGTGGATGCCCACGCGTAGAGGAGTACGAGGGTTCACTGGTTCGCTGCGGTGTGAGGCTGCCGTCGCCGCAGAATAACAGGGGGTGTGGGTGAGTAGGGGGATGGCCTGGCCAGCGGTGGGAGTAGTAGGGGCGGTGAGGCCTCCGCCGCATCGCAGCTGGCCATGGGAGGCAGGAGCACGAGGCACGACTGGCGCTGGTTTGGGCGGCTGGAGCAAGAAGACCAGAGGTTGAAGAAGCACTACGGCCATTGGATGGACATCGTACGGTCACTTGAGCTAGAATCATGCATATTGACTAAGTTGACAAAGCCCTCCGTCCCCGTCAACTTAGTAGGCCCACAAGTCAGCCTCCTACCAAGGTGGGTCCTAGCTAGCAGGGGGTATTCATTTTTTTGAGCGTAATAAGGAGGCACTTCCTTGCGTGCGAAGATATAGCTGGTGGGTCCGAGATGTCAGCGGCAGTAACGTTTTTTTCGCGAAATATAGAGGCCCTTTGGGTGGGTCCCTGATGTCAGGTGGAGGAATCATTATTTTGCGCGTAATAAGGAGGCATTTTCCTTGCATGCGGTCGTGGACCCAGCTGTCGGCCTCTCCACGTACAGTCCACTTCTGATGCATGTCGGTCGTTGACCATGTTGACCAGGCCATGCCGAGAGCACCAGGGCGGTGGACGACGGCGAGGCCTAGGAAGGAAACGACACGGAGGCAGGGAAGACTCGGCAGTTGTTTCCGACGCGGAGGGGAGTACGACTGTACGAGGGTTTACTGGTTCGTCTGCCATCGCCTGAGAATAACAGCAGGTGTGGGTGAGTAGAGGGATGGCTAGGCCAGCGATGGGAGTACGGTGGGGCGGTGAGGCCTGCGCGGCAGCACAGCCGGCCGGGGGGAGGAGGGAGTAGGCAGTCCCGCCGGCGCTTGTTTGAGCGGCTGGAGCAGGAAGAGCAGAGATTGAAGAAGCACGACGGCTGTTAGATGGACATCCAACAGTCACTGTTTGTGCGTCAACCTTTTTTCTTAGGAAAGCCTCAAATCTGTGGAAAACAACATACAACCCATCTGCCATTATTTCTAATAATTTACAGCGCATTTGCTAATTCTTAAGGTTAACTTTGGATCCCATATTCTTTTTGTTAGCATTACAACCCATATTGTGGCCACAGTTAAAAAATTAACGAAATTTTGCATATTTCGGTGCGGTCCGAACTGTTTTTAATCCCGAAATTTCGACTCACATTCAAACTGATTTAAAAAATAAATGTATATCAATATAAAATCTAACAAATTCTCCACGCATAAAAATTAATGTAATTTAAAATCTCGAAATGCAAAAAAAGATATTTTAAACTAATTGCCGGTTTGATGTGTTTTAAAAATGTATAGCCCATTTCTCATTACTGATGAGCCATTTTCTCGGCCAGCCGAATGAAGCTCTCCTCGTCTTGAAAGATTTGCAGCCCAACAGGCCTGACAAAGCGACTTACTTGGCAAATCACAAAAAAACTAGGTTGTGGCCATGGACCCAGCTGTCAGCCTCTCCAGTACAGTACTCTTCCGATGGAAGTCGGTCATTGACCACATTGACCATGCCGCGCCGAGAGCACCAAAGCGGCGGACGACGACGAGGCCTAGGAAGGGGACTACGCGGAGCCGGGGAAGACGCGGCAGTGGATGCCAACACAGAGAGGAGTACAAGGGTTCACTGGTTCGGCTGCGGCGTGAGGCTGCCGTCGCCGCAGAATAATAGGGGGTGTGGGTGAGTAGAGGGATAGCATGGGCCAGCGGTGGGAGTAGTAGGGGGCGGTGAGGCCTCCGCGACATCACAGTCGGCCACGAGAGGCAGGAGCACGCGGCACGACTGGCATAGCTTTGGGCGGCTGGAGCAAGAAGACCAGAGGTTGAAGAAGCACTATGGCCGTTGGATGGACATCGTACGGTCACTGGAGCTAGAATCATTCATATTGACTAAGTTGACAAAGCCCTCCATCCTCGTCAACTTAGTAGGCCCACAAGTCAGCCTCCCACCAGGTTGGGTCCCAGCTAGCAGGGGGAGTAATCAATTTTCTGTGCATAATAAGGAGGTACTTCCGGTGGGTCTGAGCTGACAGCGGGGGGGGGGGACGTTTTTTTCGCGAAATACGGTGGTCCGTCCGGTGGGTCCCAACAGACAGGGGCAAACGTTTTTTTCGCGAAATACGGTGGCCCGTCCGGTGGGTCCCAACAGTCAGGGGGGAACGTTTTTTCCGTGAAATACTGGTGGCCCATCCGGTGGGTCCCTTCTGTCAGGTGGAGGAATAATTATTTTGCGCATAATAAGGAGGCACTTCCTTGTGGCTGTCGTGGACCCAGCTGCCAGCCTCTCCACGTACAGTACTCTTCCGATGGAAGTCGGTCGTTGACCACATTGACCACGCCGCACCGAGAGCACCACAGCGGTGGATGACGGCGAGGCCTAGGAAGGGGATGACGCGGAGACGGGGAAGACACGGTAGTGGATGCCCACGCGGAGAGGAGTACGACGATTCACTGGTTCGGCTGCGGTATGAGGCTGTCGTCGCCGCAGAATAACAGGGGGAGTGGGCGAGTGGTGGGATGGCATGGCCAGCGATGGGAGTAGTATGGGGACGGTGAGGCCTCCGCGGCAGCACAGCCGGCCACGGGAGGCAGGAGCATGCGGCATGACCGGCGTTGCTTTGGGTGCCTGGGGCAAGAAGACCAGAGGTTGAAGAAGCACTACGGCCATTGGATGGACATCGTTGACCATGCCGCGCTGAGAGCACCAGGGCGGTGGGCGATGGCAAGGCCTACGAAGGGAACGACACGGAGCCGGGGAAGACACGGCAGTGGCTGCCCACATGGTGGAGAGTACGAGGGTTGACTGGTTCGGCTGCCGTCGCCGGAAAATAACAGGAGGTGTGGGTGAGTAGAGGGATAGACAGGCTAGGGATGCGAGTATGATGGGGCCATGAGGCCTTCCCGGCAGCACTGCCGGCCACGGGAGGCGGGAGCAGGCGGTTCCGATGGCGCTGGTTTGGGCGGCTGGGGCAGGAAGATCAAAGACTGAAGAAGCACGATTGCCGTTAGATTGACATCTAACGGTCTGACGCTGGTAGAGTCGATTGTTGACTAAGTTTCTTTTTTGAGAAACCTTCTGTACGCATGAACTTAGTAGGCCCACAAGTCAGCCTCCAAATCTGTGGCAGACAACATAAAGCCCATTTGCTATTTTTATAATTTGCAGCCCATTTGCTAATTCTTAAGTAATTTATTACAGCCCATTTTCTGCCCAGGACCACGGTCAAAAAGTCCAACCTTATTTTGCATATTTCGGTGGAGTCCGAACTATTGTAATCCTGAGATGATAAACATTTTTTTAAGAACTTATTGATTTGCCAAAAAAATCATTTTGTTTTTGTAAGCAAATAAGACATGGGACAATTTAGTTGGTTTAAGGGAAAACCAGTGGTCAAAAAATCAGCGCTGGGTGGGAAAAAACAACAAAAATAAGGATGTAAATATGAGAAGGGAATTTTATGTGTTTTCAATATAATGATACGTGTATATGAACTAGTAAAACTATAGGTAGAGATTAGAAAACGGATGTAGGACATGCGTTTCGAGAGAAAAATAGAACTGGGTTGTGTGTTTGATTCAGTAAAAGAACTGCTTGCGGATGTTGTAAGACAAAATATAACTAAAGCTGGCGGGCCAGAGGCCAGTAGATACCTGCTGGATCTTTGTGCCCCGTTGTTGTCATGGGCTGGGCCTGTTAAAAACAAAACAACCCTGGGCAATCTACAGCCCAGTTGAAACTTGCTCGACCTGAAAAAACAATATACGTGCTCAATAAACGAGAGAATTCTGCAAGTACAGACTGATAACTGGGATGCAGCATGGATATTGTTTTTTTATCGTGACAATAAGTGCATGCACTTGTTTCGAAAAAATTGGAGAACTGGGAATTCGAACGGCGGGTGCTTATGCTACCCATCAAATAAAAATCAGGTGCCTGAAAATTCGTTTCGAAACAAATGATTCAGCTTTATATCCACGTCGACCCTCGGCATGATGGTTGGAAGCAAATGCAAGTTCATACCAAAAGATCGTTAACAACAATACCAACTTGCGGACGACAAGGTAGTACAACTACCAATACCAAACTAACTTATAATCTTTTTACTCCTGGCCCTAGTGTTCGTCTGGTAGAAAATCTTGCAGAGGACCAGCTCCCGCTCCTTCTCTTGCTCCAGGTCCCCGAGGTGGTACTGGTGCATCACCAAGTTGGTCCTCTGCTGGTCGAAGTTCTTGTTGGTGTGCAGTACCAGAACCTTTTTTGATGCCCGTCTGTCGGCCGTTGACCATCACCGGCAAGGTATTGCCGGTCTTGTGCCACATCGCGTGCATGCCGCACTCCGACTGTATCTTGCAACGCGTCCACGCGCCCCTTTTGAACGCCCTGGAATTGCGCTGGAAGAAATGCTTCCTTAGGCCACTCAGTGTGATACCTGCAGTATTGTGGAATACAGGTTTTAGTGTACCTAGTTGGCATTTTCATAACATCTTTGGCATGTTGCAGTCACTTGTTTCACTTTTTATTAACTGTCAAATTGTAATTGCTTCACCAGGTCTGCGTCTAAAAAGAAAAATAGAGCTATAAACAAAGGAATATGTTTGTGCAAGTAGACGGCCGATCGGTGTCTTACCTGGAAGTTTCTCAGGTTGGGTGTAACATATGCCGTGCTCGCTGTCGATGGTTGGTATGAACAAATCGATGGGAGACTGAAATCTCGCACGGCCAGCACTCACTTTGGCCTCAAGGTGCTCGATCAGCTCCTGATCCGTGGGATCGAACTTGACGCCAGCCGGCAGCACGGGCCAATCCTTCTTCGACTTGCATCGGTAATTCCAGTTATATGGTACTCAATGTATGATCAATCGACTGTTTTAAGTGAATGATGAAAGATTTCGACAGATAAGTGGTACTCCAAATCTGAAGTCCAGAATACCCAAACACGCCACCGGGATTCTTGTGTCACCTCACGCGCAGCGTGTTGTCACGTCAATTCAATGTGTGGACATGATGAATAATTTGACCGACGTATACTAGTACTGCTACTGTACTACTTACTAGTCGTATTTAGTGTCACAATTTATACATAGGTTTAACTAACAAGTATGCACTTGACGCCTAACTGATATATATGGCTTCTGCACTTCATCTCCATCATCATTATCAGTACATCCTATGCAGGTGAGTTAGGATGCACTTGATCCTAGGAAGGTATCTATCCTTCAAACCAGAGGAGTGCTTCAAACTAACAACAGTACATAATATCCAACAAAAGAGGGTCGTGCTACAGCAGCAGAATACATGGCTCAGTCTAGATATCATCACGAATCAAGTTGTGCATATTTGCTATTGGCATGAACCACATCACTGCATGTCGGGTTTGCAAAAGCCATCCATCGCATGGAAGCTTGATGCCTTTCACACACTGAAGATTATCTGGCAACAAGTTGTGTCGACGAATATATGGATATGGTGATTCATGAAACCCATGGTATGATGTGTAAACACAGCCCCCCCCCACGCGCGAATGGAAGTTGGATAGCACAGTAATCATCGCCGGTGATATGACCGATGATTGGTTGGATGATCAGATAATTGAGCCCGAGGAACAAGGAGTGGTTGCCAAGGCTGTAAACCCGCCTCCAGTTGAATACTCCTGACCCAACGGAGCTAGGATCTTTCTCGAACATGAAGCAGCCATAGCCATCAATGTTACGAACGCCCCACGCATTGTACTGCATGTGGTTTGATGTAATGGTTTGGTCAATTTGGTACGTGCGAATGAGCATCAAATGATCGCCGTCAGCTGAACGAGCGATAAACCACCACCCATCGGCTAGTATGATTCCAGGTCCTGAAATCATGAAGGCCAACGGATTTGCGTCTGCTGCAACAATTCAAATTGGAGACCAAAAGGACAAAAATAAACAATCATGTTCAGAGTATGTGTGGAATTAAGATTATTATAACAGTGACACATATCATAGACAGAGAATTGCAATGCCGTGGTCATAATCATACCCCAAGTTTAAAAAAAGCCAATAGCTTTTATATTCTAGCAATATGTCATGGTTCAAACATCATGTAACAATGAGAGGAAAATAGCTATGACAGCGCCTACTCATATTCTACCATAGCACTTACTACTACTGTTCTCATATCAACTCTAAGCAATAACATAAGTTGTTATAAAAATCTTGTAAACGAGAGTAACATATAGCAATCATGATGTTATGCTCATAATATGTATTCTAACAATCATTAGATGCCAATTGTTCTCATATCAACTCTAACAATAACATGTGTGGTCATAAAAATCTAGGAAATGAGAGGAACATCTAGCAATGATGTGGTTATAGACATGCTATGCATTCTAAATTTGTAACAAATGAACAGGTAGTCGTATTTATAAGGTAAAGATGAGATGAGATAGAACAATTACACGACGATAGATTCCACCAATATAGGTAGCCAATCTGTGCGTCGACCGCGTAAACGATGCCATCATGCACTATAGCATCAGACAGAAATGTTTCCTCAACAGGATTGATGATGAGCCATAACCATGTATGGCGACCGGATTCCAGATAGACTAATCCCTTGTTGAACAAGGCAATGAGCTTGTAATCCATGTAGTCTTCTGATGGTGTGGGCACTTCACAGATTACAACTTTCTGCAAACAGAGGTCGAGCCAAAAGCTTGATGCGTCTCGTGCGTAGTAGGCAGGAGTGTCCGGCGGGCCACGAGGCTCGATGGCGGCGGTATCCAACGATGGAAGGGTGATCTCTCGCTGGGTGTAGATATCCATGAGACGCCACGGACTACCGGTGTGGTGGATGAGGACGATCCAGTTGGCCTTCATGCCTGCCCAGTAGTGGCCGCGCATGAAGGACAGGTGGACAGGTAGTGGTAGCATGTCGAGGGGCACCACGGCAACCTCCGTAGGATCGCCAAGTCGGTGTTTGGGCCACCTACGAGGATCGGGCATCAGCA
The DNA here is from genome assembly GCF_003073215.2 of Triticum urartu. Lineage (NCBI taxonomy): Eukaryota > Viridiplantae > Streptophyta > Magnoliopsida > Poales > Poaceae > Triticum > Triticum urartu. The sequence goes on from NC_053023.1 coordinate 473,156,329, forward strand.
AGCAGGGTGTCTTGAAAAGAGCCGGTCGGTTGCAGACGAGTAGACAGTACAAAGACACCGAGCATGCGGCCAGACGGACGATGCTGAGTAGGTCCATACGACTACAGATCTGCTCCAAGAGAACATCGAGGAGGGAATTCCAATCGCGGCTCTGCGTGTCAGTCGGTTCTGCCATTGGGGTTTTTGGTGCCTGCGAACCAGCGGGAAGTGGATTCGGGCGGGCGAGCGAAGAATCTTCTCCTCGTGTGGCCGAGCAGTGAGCGGGGGGGATATGGTACGCGCGAGCTACCAAGGAAAATGGCGCGGGCGGGCGAGTAGTGAGCGGGGGTAAATGGTGTGTGGCCGGCGATGGGGAAGAGAGGAGGAAGAAGAAGAGACTAGTTGAATAGTTCTCTCTGACCGAGATGGGGAATAAATGGATCGCGAGGACTTCCTTTCTACAGTATCCCTATGCCTCTACGCTCACTTCACTCATTTTGCTCCATACCTAGTCACTTGTTGAAATCTGTAGAAAGACAAATACTCCGTATTTGGGAACAGAGGGAGGCTTTTACTCCGTACTATTTGGGAACAGAGGGAGTATCACCATATGGAGGGAACAAAGGAAGCTTGAAATATGAACATGTCAATGGGAGGGAGTAAGCCCCATGCATGCATGCATGCAACATGCAACACGCACACGTACACATGGACGCACGCAACACTCACACACCCATGCGGCACATAGCACACGACGCAACACACACGCTCACGCTCAAGTGCTCAACCTACTCCCTACGTCCGTGAGAGACTATACATTTAGAGATTTACACATTGACCAGGGCATAATTAACTCCCAAAAGTAGCAGACTTATGTGTGCATGCGACCGTTGAGATAAGAAGATTAAATGAAGGCCGTTGCATGCTGTAATTAAGGATAGACATGTAGCCTATACCTACAGCACAAGTTGGTGCATTAGTCAATCAATATTGATTTAGATTAAAGGCTAAACACATTGGAAGTGTAGATGTACATCATGTAGTACACTCTTTGTTGGAATACCGAGGGAGGACATCTGCATGCACTCACATACACAGCCAGGGCGGTTCGCGCGCAAGGGTTGGACTCGTGTCGCACCTGCGTAAAGTTTTGTTTAACTGATTTCTTTGCTCTGCCAACTAAAAGTTGGGACCCAGAAACTAGGTGACAATTTAACCAGTCAACAAAGTGCCACGTCGACTATGTGGCCGGCCAGTAGGGTGCAATACGGTGCTCTACGATGAGCTAGTGATCGCATAATTGCCGCAAAACTATATATAGTGACTGTAAAGAGCGTACTGTTACATACGTTGACCGCCAGTGTATTTTTCTCGTTTCAAATTAAGCCATATTAATCGGAAAGGACGCAGTATGGACTACTACTACTAGTACTGCTTTGATGTGTCCCGTCAACTCGCCGAACACAGAGAATCTTGCTTACTACGCCTCTCCCTCGCCCATGCGCGCGGTGGTTCGTAGGACGAGGAGAGGGTTTTGACTACAGTGCCCTCTCCCTCTCCCTCTCCCTCGCCCTCGCCCTCGCGGGACGTGCATCAGTTCAATCGGTGTCAGATTGCCAGAAGCATATTGTACTGTAGTGTCATCATTGTTGGACCTTCCGAAGAGGCGAAGAGCCAAGTGCAAGGTTCACACGAGTACGAACTGTTGAACCTCCCGAAGAGGAAAAGAGCCAAGCGCAAGGTTTTATAGGAGTTGTCGTCCTAGTAGGAGTGTACTAGTACAACTATAGCGAACGATGCTACTGTATGATGCCGCCACGTCACGTATATCCAAAGTTGTGCCACCTTTTTTTCTCAAAGAGCATGTTGGAGCCCGTGCAACAACCACACAAGTTGCATGTACACATAACACATTTAATAGTAATAAATTCTAAAGGACAAATGTCAGTATGCCACACAAGTTCATCTCCAACTCATGTGATAAATTTGTGCACGACTAGTCTACATATAGTCACAGCGCTACCATTCACAATTACTGTACTCCACTTACATGTTATAGATGGGCTACATGTCCTCCTCCAGGTTCCAGTCCTAGGTGTTCTTCATGGATGGCACGATCCATAGCGGTGGGCAACGGGAATCATTATCACAGCTTTCTAGTCCGATTCCACACGATGGAGACTCATCCAAGCTGAAGCGGCATAAATCAGGGATAGCGTGTCCCAGCATGTCGTTCATCCGGCGGTGCGCACTGAAGACACAACCATGCTTCATGAACGGCAGGCCCTCCGTGTCGTGCACGGAAGGTGGCATCCGCTTCACAATGGGGTAGCTGTCCCCGATGAAAAGCGAGTACTCTCCAAGAGTGTTCCTCGGCACCCACGTAGCATCACGGGGGTCGAACTCGGCGCCGTTCATCTGGTACACGCGACATCCCAGATCTGGACACATGGTGACATACATAGTCAAGGTCCATGCATGATAATGTTGTGCTAAAATGTGGCGGTCAGTAATACTATGCAGCAAATAGTACTACTCCGGTATAGAGGAAGTAAAATAACTGGCTTATTATATATAGCCACTCTTGGCTACATGGATGAGATAGTAAGACATGGAAAAACAAAAATGGTGGCAGCTAGTGGGTTCAAGTCTTCAAGGGCCTAGCTAGCTATACGCTTCCTCCAAGGTAAAAAGTACTCCTACTAGTACTACAAAGTATAGTACTAGTACAACAATGAAAGAGAAGGCGAGAGGGTTAAAAATGGAATACCTGGGTAGATGGTGACGGTCCGGTCGTGGTAGATTATGTGACCATGTTGCACATCCGTGGTACCATGGGTAATGACTGCTAAGATAGTTGATCCCGATATGCCAAAGTCAGCTACAAGGTTCCAGGTTAGACCGAATCGCGGATGCAAATGCACATCCAGGATCGGCGATCTTATTTTGATCGGGGGATGACTGGTCCCTGCAAAATAATGGAGTACCGTTAGGGATGCAAATGATGGTTTGTGCATTCCGTTTGTAATCTCCCGTACCGTAGGATGTCAACCAGATGAAACAAGTACCCTAGCTTGTCACCACGAAGATGCGGCCTAGATGGCGCACGGCGTCTTCGAACGTGTAGGGGTACAAATCTGACGCCGCCAACATGCGCCAGCCTCTGCCGTTACTACCTCCTGCATTGATGGCAATCCTTATGTCGAACACCGCGAGGAGATAGTAATCGCTGTAGCCGCGTCGCTTTGTCGGCGGGTCCGCAATTGCTATCTTCTTCAATCTCATGTAGGCATCATCATACGTATTCTTGCCTAGCCAATCCGAAAGGCCGATCCCAATGGTGGAGAAGGGGTCTACCGGAACGGCCGCACTGCTGTGGATGTTGTGCAAAATGATGGTGGTATCCGGCTGGGGGTATGCAAGCCAATCTTCGTTGGCACCGACCCAGACCTATATATAAGACGGTGGTTAGCGGAGAAATTACGGGATGGAAATGGAATAACTAAGTACTACATGATCAAACTCCATTACTAACCTGCTCATCGGACAAAATCCGACTACCTCTCAACGTCGGCAACTCTAGCGGAGTCAACATGCAACCATGGCCAGGGAGCGGTGGACTGTTCGAAGGATTGTCCCATAGAAGAACCTTCTCCTCGAGGATGCATGGAAGACCAACAAGCATGGCCTGTTTAAGCAGCATCTTGAAAAAGTTGGTGCAGGAAGCACCGAGTCTTGCGGCGATGAGGACGTCGGAGCGGCGTGCGATTTCTCCCACAGGATCGTCGTCCAAGGTCTCCCATCTCCGACGAGGAGGAGAACCGCCTGGCGAATCCATGGGAGCAGCGACGAACTGCCTTCTCTTCGGGGGGAGGGGAACTGGCGAGGAGGAGATAAGAGCGTAGTAACCGCAGGGCCTCGTCCCTTCCAACTGTAGATCGTTCCTCAGTGAAGGGGTGAGGCTATTATTTACTACTAGTACTCCCTCCGATTCTTTTCACTCTACGCATAAGAGCAGACCCGGATACCAAGGCAGGGGCTCGCTGCATGCTTTCTGGACGGAAATACCCCTGGCGCATGGATGGGAGGAGTTAGCAGCTATAAATGCCCCATGCAGCCCATTGGCTATCCGCCCGCGTTCTCCTCTCTCTGCATGTTGCATGGATGTATCCCTCTCTCTCACATGACTGCATGCGGTGGTGCTGGCCTATGAGAAGCTCACGTGGAGATAGCAATCTTCTCTCCAGAAGAGATTTTTTTGAAAGAAAGGGATTATGGAACGTTATGGGATTGCATTATACTGTAAATAATAGCACTTGTAAGAAATTTTGTCACTAGGTAGTAGTTTTTGGCGTGGATTAAGAAATTTTGGGTATGTTTTTGCCATTTTTTTACACGCCAACTAGTGTCAAAAAAACGTCTTACATTATGTGACGGAGGAGTACGTACTCGTACTGTAGCAGTACTAGTACTACTTTTCTCAACTAGTAGTGCGATGTACTGTACTTCTAGTCTAGTCTAGTATAGTGCACCAGTTTTGAACTCTTGAATCTCAGGGCCAAGGAGCTACAGTTGGAAGTGGAGGGTACTACTGTTCTCTAGAACCATCATTGTACTATCAATGCAGGGGAAGTACACCTGCGTAGTGGCCTAGTGGGTACTCTCGGTACTCCATTCAGCCGCTCCTCTCACGCACACACTAGCAGACTGTTTATCAGCAACGGGGGCAGAACATTTGAGTTATTTGATATAGCGAGACTAGGCTTTTCACTTCCATTTGTGGAGGTGTAATGGATCTCGTCGAACTTTGTTAGTAGTTCCTTCTTTATGAATGAGATGAAGCAAAGCTTTTGCCTCCGTTTCAAAAAAACACGGCAAGAGGAATTTCTTTTATAGTAGAGCCGATAACGGAGTGAAGTCCATGCATGCAACGCCACAAGCTACAGAGTAGTAGTAGAGCATTTTACGTACAGAGCCATATTGCACAGTTCCCAATGCCCCACCAGGCTTTTCCGGCTCCTTGGGCTTAATTGGGAGGCGCTAGTTTAAATATGCTACTAGCTGGAAGCTGCAAGCGAGGTGCGGCTAGGGCGAGCATGCGAGCCACGGGATGCTGGGAAGGAAAACCCGTTCACATGGCTAGGCTATCCAGTGCACCCAGATTGTGGGGCCGCATGTCCGTTTGACTTCAAAACTCAAACTACCCGTGTAAAATATTGGCTCGCAGCAAAGTGTAGTAGTACTATTTTTTTAAAAGGTCGTCGTGCGTTCGGCCGGGATCGAACCCACAAAACGAGGTATAAACTCCCGCGACCACTAGTAGTACTCGTTGGAGTACAACGCAACCTAGAATCGCCTTTTGTCGCTAGTAGTACATACATTGTTCCTTACAAGAAACCCCTAAGAGCATGGTTAATAGTATAGCCAGCTGCTGGCTATAAGCCAGTGCCATGTCATCTACAGCCCATCTTATAGCCAACATGTAGTAGTAGTTTATTTCTTATAGCCCACTGACTCAGCTCTATTGTACTTGCTCTAATAATGCAAGAAACCACTAAAATGCCAAGAAACTACTACCACTTGCATACGTGGCAGACTTAAGATAAGACTACCTTATCAACCATTGTACATGCTCTTACCAACAAAAATCCTCGAGTGACCTCCTACCTCCGGCCCGTCCACATAGTCATCCTCGGCCATGGGACGTAGCTACCGCCGCCGGCAGAAGGCGAGGTCAAAACCGCAGGCGGTGCAGAGCCCATGTTGCGGCAGCCCGGATGCCAGCTCCGTCCGGCCCTCGCGGCTGCTAGCTAGCCAAGATAGCTCCGTCCAGCTGCTTGTCTGCAAGGTTTGCTAGCTAGATTGTCAAGGCAACGCGGCGGCTTGCTCGCGCGCGCCACGCTAAGGCCAGCCATCTGGCTCGAGCGAAGGCCAGCGCGGCGGCTTGCTCGCTCGTGAGTCACGCTCGGGCCAGCCTGCCAATCCGTGTGGAGGCCAGCGCGGCGTCCGGCCCGTCCGGCGGAGCGGCGGCCAACTCGCTCATCACTGGCGCCACCGACGAACACGCATCAGTACTGTTTTGAAGTAATGTTTAGGAAAAATAATGATTTGAGGGGGAATAACAGGATAGAAGGTCAGATGTGGGTCCCTCGTGTCAACGGTCAAACAAAATGTGTTGGTTTAAGATGCCTCATCAGCACAGACATGTGGGCCAACCCTGTCATAAATGGGTTTAAACGAACCTAATCGGTAGGAGTACTAGGTAGTTTTTGGCGTGGATTAAGAAATTTTGGGTATGTTTTTGCTATTTTTTGTACAATAGATTCCTCCTAGGGCTGGTTGAAAGTGGTAGTTTTTTGTTAAATACTCTACATATTGTAAGTAGGAGTGAAAGTTAAGCTTTGGAAGCCAATAAGCAAGGCTAGTTACATAGTGCATATGTGTACATGATTGAAAGTAAATATCAACCATGAGTGACTAATATCTTGATGGAAAACTCGAAACTATGGAATACTAGGAAAAGAAATGCATGGTTGGAAATACTAGCAATGTTCATGTCCGTTGCAACGAATCATAATTAGAATAATACTTATTCACAAACTTGGTACAAAACACTCTAATTTTGATATACATATGTCACTAGAGATATATTATGTTTCAATTAGAATATATTCCTTGGGCTGTTTTGGTGAGGTCGGGGAGGGATGTGGTTGGTTTTAAGATACTAATTATGGGTTTTTCTGCAAATTGGTAGACAAGTGGGATGTTGGTGAGAAAAGGCAACAACTTACCTCACAATCGTTAGATGTAGATCTAATGGTCAGAAACGACAGATGGCAGACACACCAGCATCACCAACTTAGTCTTGTGTAGGAGTACTAGCAAGATCCGTGCATTGCACGGAACATCAAGATGCATTTTTTTATAAAACACTTGTTGTGATTGACCCTTGCGGGAGTAATCCCATGTGTAAAAACTAATGATATCTCGAGAAATATGAGATAAGGTGAAGAGGAGTGGGGTGTGGTGGTGGTTGGTGGTCGAACTGAGCGGAGGCATGGGGATTGACGACGCCGGCAGCGGCCACCAGGCCAGTTTGTTCCAGAGGCTTCCTTTCTTAATTTCTCAACAATGAGGTTTGTTGGAGATAAGGATGAACGAGGGAAGGCCTTGTCTGCAAATGTGGAGAGGGGTGCGGGTATCTTTTAGTTTAATTTCCATCCGTTAGATATAGATCGGACGGTCTATATTGCAAGATGGCACACGTACCATCATGACCAACTCGGTTTTTTACAAGAGAATAAATATAAGTATGGAGATACAAACGTATTATCGATAATTGCTTCCGTAAACTAGCATCTACATTCTATTCAACGCCTCGGCATGTGGGGCCTTAGCACAATGACTTCTCGACTATGTAAAACGAAGATTTTCCCGTCGCCGACAAGGAGGGGGTGACGGCGGCACGCTTTTTGGCTTGCTCTAGTCCTAGTAGTCATACTAGGTGGTCTAAGCACGTGTAGATTTATTCTTTTTCACGTCTCTTGTTCGCCGTACTGCCACGACTGTTTATGAATATACGGTAAGTTATTCACGGGGAAAACCTTGTTGAGCGTGTTTGCGAGAGAGAGAGTGTGTGTGTGTGTGTGTGCGTGTGTGATATGTTAGAGACTGAGGCAATGATAACAGATTCTTTGTGTCTATGTGTGTGGAGGATAGAGAGAGAGACATGTACATGGGGCTTTGTGTTGTGTGACATGGAGACACATATACATAATTAGAGAATGAGTGTATGAGATACACATGCAGACATGAGGAGAGATGAGGATCCAGGTAAATGGGTGTTTGTGCGTGTCTGTGTGTTTGTGCACGCGTTTGTGTGTGAGAGGGAGAGAGTGTATGTGGAGTAGAGAGACCACTGATGATGTAAACCTAGTATAAGGGAAGGAGGAATGGTGTGACATGTGTAGTAGCGAGATAGCACGGGTGCGGGCAGGGGGAGCAGACTATTTGGAAGAGACATCGAGTGTGTGTGTGGGAGAGGGGTGTGAGAGTGAGAGAAAGAGAGAGCTAGCGACGGAGAGAGAGAGAGAGAGGAAGAGAGGGGGCGAGAGGGGTCGTTTGTGTCCATAAATGGTGTATAGATAGGGAGACAATGTTGATGTTGTCCGAAATTGGCCTATGAACGGAGACGCAAGGGGAGCGAGTCATCGTGTGTGTGATAGGGACTTCATGAGAGAGCTAGAATAGATGGTGTAGAGAACAATGTGGGAAATCGAGAACGATTATACATTAGGGAGCTATGCAAAGAGTCACGACATATATGTATACAGGGAAGGAGCTGGGGCGGGTCCGCATGTGGGAGAGATAGAAAGAGGAGAGTGGTGCACAAGGAGACAAAGTGTGCTTGTTTGCAGTGGGGGTGGTGTGTAAGGTGAGTGCGCAAGAACCACATAACTAGGGAGACAGACGTTTGGGGGGGACGTTTTGTGTGTATGGGAAATATACACTACATAGTGCGTGTGCTTGGGTAAGAGAGATAGCGGGAGACCTAGAGAGTGAGGGAAGAGATGTGTGCATGCCCGAGAGACAAAGTGATAGAGACCTATGTTGGGGTCCGGACTTTACAAGAGAGAGGGGTGTTAATGTGCTCGTGTGTTGGTGTTTGGGGGAGAGAACGATTTCTCTGTGTGTGTGTGTGTGGTGGTGGTGGTGGGGGGGGGTTGACTTCAGATAAAGAGTGAGGTGTCTATATTTGAGGGACTTTAGCGTAATTGAGATATTGTGCACTCATGGTTGATCAATTTGTTTCACAGTTTGTACTATGAGATAACAATACTTTTGAACATGCGTGATAAACCTTGATGTACCAGAATTACAAACCTAAGATTGGAATTTTGGAATTCGACTCCATCATTAGCTTTTGTAATTCATTTAAACGGAGGTACATTTTTTAAGCCGGGATTTGTGATTTCAAATTCATATATCAAACCTAGAGATATACACATACGGGCATGTTCAAACTTTATAATCATCCACTTCATTCATACACATACACATTTTTGCTTTTGTCATCTTATTTAGGATAAACACATTTGGAGTTTCATTTGAATTGGACCGTATGATGGTATTTGCTTGTAGTAGCTCAATGATCCATATTTGAATTGAATGGACAATCTAAGTTTCTAGTTGGAGACATTGATTTTCAAAACTTGCACTTTTTTTTGCGTGCAAAACAAAAAAATTGTCGGCCATGATATCATAGTCGGCCGTACGAGAGCAAAATACTTATAATTTTAGGCGCCAAAAGCTTTCAAACTTCCCGCTCACATTGAAATATCACGCGCCCGAAAGTTTATCCCTGCGATATTCCTGTTTTACCCCTGCCACATGAATGGAAAAGGGCTGCTTTGGTAACTCCATTGTTTTCCCCTCTTTGCCCCCTACATTCTTCCCTAGAGCCCCTCCCCTTCCCCTCCCGACCCCCCCAACCACGGCAAGCCACCGAATCTAGTCCTCCGCCGTAGCGGTGGACCTCACACCCCGCCGGATCTACCTTCTGCACCTTGGAACCCCCAACTGCCAACTCACCACTTCACCGGAGCTGCTTCAGCGACTGGCTTGTCCACCGCTCCAGATCTCCTTGACCGCCATCATGGTCCACCGCACCGGATCTGCTTAACCGGCGCCCTTGTCCACCACAGCATAGGCCCTTCACTGACTCCCTCGTCCGCCCCTTCGCTGGCCCTTCATACAAGCCCTCGTCCGCCGCAACAGATCCGCCTCACCGAAAGCATTGTACAACGCGCCCGCCGAAGACTTCGTCCACTGCACCGGACCCGCTCCACGGATGCCATATTCAACTCCACCGGCCCTGCTTTACCGATGCCGCAGCCTCATCAGGTTATTTCGATTTGTACTCCTTCGATTTTCTCTTTATCGTGCAACTGTTCACTTACCACAGATGAGCATTCTTGTATGTCGACAGGCGCCGCAACCGTAGCACCGGAGCCGCTTCAGCGACGGTGATAGCCGGCCCAAACTCAACCGCAACACGAGCACCATTGACGATCCTTAGCTATCAAGTATGACAACAATACCCATACGCCACCGAGAATCAGGTACTATTATCCAACGGCCGGCGCCTACGTTCACTTTCCTAGCATAAGCACCGCACCTTTGAATTTCTTCAGGGCATCATTCAGTTTTTCATGAGACGCGTTATTCTGCTTGCACCTGTAGGGCCATACTTCTGGCAGTGAACATGTTACATGTGCTAAATTACATACCAGTGCACATATAGTTAATATGCTTTAGTTTTGTTCTGATGCCACCTGTTGGTTCCATCAAACTGCTTAATGTTCTCTATGCTTAATTACACATTAGCAAACTAGCATGTGGTTCCGCTGCTTTTTGTTCGTTTTACCCTACATTTTCTGATGCTAGCTATTACATCACTGCTCCGAGCCTCCGTTCATTACTTGTTTGTGTGTTCTTGATCTTCCCAAGTTGCATGACTAATTTGATGCTTCTATTAATTATGGAGCTGCCAACCCCATCAAGCAAAATATTTGTTATTTTGGGGCTGGCACCTCGAACAAGCATAAAAATAGAGGGAAGCAGATATACTCCCTCCGATTCTATTTACTCTGCGCATAACTCTTGACCCGCATACCAAGGAGGGCACTGGTTTAATTTTTCTGGACTAATTTGCCAATTAATTAGGGCAGAGGCGGATGGGGCGGGGCACAAAAGGAAACCAGCGCTAGGAATCGGCAATGCGCAGACTAATACGAGAAAACTGAGAAAAAGTTATACGCAAAGTAAAAAGAATCAGAGGGAGTATTGTCGTGTATGCACACACCCTTCTTTCATTAGTTTAGTTGAACCATTGATGATCAATTCGGACCAGTGCTTGCGATTAAAATTAATTTTACCTAAATAGATGGTGCAGAATAAACTACAACAACTAGATTTGCAACCACGGGATGCTGACGATATCTTCAAAGAACATTGCAACAGCAGCTAGGATTCACAGCAACATATGGTAAGCCACTGTGTTTTAGTACATGTGAAATGTAATGCGAGTGGGCTGCTTTCTTGGCTTGTGCCCTCAACGTGTAATCCTACCGAATTACAAATAGTTCAGTTGTCTGCTTTGCTGTATTGCTTGATTCGAATGCTTATTTGTTGTTACGCTATACCTGAGTTGGCCAATATGTCAGCAGTGCCTGATGTACTATCGTAAAGAAATGCATGCCTATTTCATTTGAGTCCTTAACTTTTCCTCTCAACTTCATCACAAGACTGTCTTCGTAGTTTATATGAGGCCACACTGTTAAGTGCTTTCTCAGATTATTTCAACTGCTTAGATGCCTTGGCAACTTAAATATAGCGGTTGTACACTCCCTTTCAACTAGGGATGTCAACTGGGTCCGGTTTAATCCCGATTAAAGTCCACTAGTGGTATGATAGTTCAAAAGAGTTTTTGTTTTTTTGAGGAAAATGAACTAGGGAGGTAGCAAAAACTAACTAGATGGGACTGGCGGATTTCGTTTATTTGCCACTTACATCCCTAGTTTCATCTTACCATTTTAATTTCTTTTCGGCTGATGCTGCTTTGAACCATTTAAATATAGTTTGCCATGCTCGGCAATAATTCGTCCGTCGTTTACCATGTAAGCTTACCTGCCTGGATCATACGATAACTATCTCTTACTGATGTCCAGCGGAAACCTTTCAGGATGCCGTTCACACTAGGACACAATGTACAACCCCAGAATCTATTTGTGGAAGCAGTGCGCCATCCATGTTACTAGATGGTAGCAGTTCAAAGGCAACACCGTCGGAGAGCAGTCTGAGCACAGATATTATAGTGCTTGAGGCTCTACTAAAGGCAGAAAGAGATGGTGTGGCTGCCATGAATGAGGTAATATTTATCTTGAGGCTGGAAATTACGAAATTAGCGGCACGCATTATACAAGCAACGAATTGGAGGAAGTAAGAATGTTGCATTTGAAGACGGAGGAGGTCCTGCTGTTTCTGCTATCTGAAGCCCAAGATAATCCTGGTTCTTCTTTAGATACCAGTTGAAATTTTCATTAGATTATTGTACTTGCATGTTGTGTCATGTCTCTGAATGGATTGTGTTGCAAGACCCCCTATGTTGTCCATGTGTTGTAATGATCCGAATTTTTTAGGCGAGGTAATCCTCAGAACTTGTATGATTGACATAAGGTGAACTGTTTGTCGTGTGAGCATATTGTATTGGATGAAATAACTGTTTGACTCAGAGTGTATCCAACCTATTGAATTCGAAGATCACGGCATTTCTAAATCATAATCATATATAAAGGTGGAATAAATCTTTGTTGTGGTTTTGAAGAAATAAATAACAAAACATATAATTATCTGTGGATATTCGTAATCGAATACAAATTGGATTTGAATTTAGTTTTCCAGGTCCCAGGGCAAATGTGAATGCTAATTTTCCCAAGTTTTGAACGAAGCGGCTAAACACCCACTATAATTTGTGGGCTGCTCGAAGCAAGTGTTTGCGAGATGGAAATTACTGTCACCCCTGACACTTGACATCCTTAAAGACAGGATTTACACTGCTGTCGATAGGGGTAGACTAGTAACTTCAATTAGACGTGACACGACATCCTCTGAGCCCATTCAGAAACGGTGGGCGCCAAACGTGGGCGGCAAAACACATTTGATTCAAGCTCGTCCGAAAGACATGTGTCTCTTCCTCCATTTCCCCATTCATACACGGTGGGCGGCAAAACAAACTCTCCTCGTCCGAAATCGATGTAGGCTTATATTTTAAATAGGGGCAGATGTATAACTTCCATTAGGCGTGACACAACCGCCCTACCTGTCAGCCCCATTCATACACCGTGGGCGCCAACTGTGGGCAGCAAAACACCCTCTCCTCGCCCGAAATTGATGTAGGCTAATAATTTAAATAGGGGCAGATGTGTAACTTCCATCAGATGTGACACAACCGCCCTACCTGTCATCCCCGTTCATACACCGTGGGCGCCAACCGTGGGCGGCAAAACACCCTCTCCTCGCCTGAAATAGTTACCGGCAAATATTTGGGAGATGCGAGATTACCGTCCTATCCCCAACCGACGCGATGTCTGAAATTTTAAACGGGGGATAAGTTCATAACTTTCCCCCATTTCAGGGAAGCGCATCCCAAAGTTTGAGATTCCCCCCTCCCCTCCATTTCCCCATTCATACACCGTCGGCGGCACGACAACCTCCGCACTGCGGCCAGCCTCCTCCGTCCGCCACCCCGTCCTCCACCTTGCCGGAGCCGCTACCCCTACCCCGTCGTCCACTGCAAGAGATGGACGTCTCTCATCCACAGCGCTGGACCAGCATCCTTTCATCGCCTCCTCTCGCTTCATCGGCGCCGTCGTCCACCTTGCCGTTGCCGCTCCTACGGCCGCCTCGTCCATGACAACAGGATATATCCCCCGACCCGGCCGTCTGCCGTCTAAAGTCTTCTTCCCCGCCGCCAACAGCCATCGCACCCGCAGCACCCTCAATGTATCAGCATAGGCCTACATGGCGTCGCAAGAGAGGTGGTACTCTTCCATGTGTGCTTAAGTTATTGATCTCACCCGGAAAATAGATCGTAATTTGTTTACTGTACTTTTCTTATCCGTACCAAATCGTAGTGGCTAGTTGAAAGCAAACATTGGTTGCGAAGTAGCTTTGTCCGGTTTGCACCTTTAGATCCGCCATGGCACGGGCACTATACTCGTAAAGCTTATGGTTTCCCCCCTTTATATTCACTACCATCATCGTAGGTGCTTCGTGTCGTGCTAGCACTACTCCTCAAGACCTCAACCCAAAGCTTACGTGTTGAAATACTAATCTGATATGATGCTCATATCACTAAATAAGAGAACGTTTAATTGGTCACCTAATGTTCCTATATTCGTTTCGAAAAGCATGTGCGCCACCCACTGGTCCAGCTAGTTCCACTTTCCTGATTTTTCTCTTGATGCTTAGGGTTTTCCCCTTTTATCTACTCTACTATGATCTGCGTAGGTGCTTTCTGTCGTACTAGCATTACTCCACCCTTCAAGCTAAACAACACAACACTTAGAATTCAAAAGCTTAGTTGTTCAAATATGATTGTGATATGATACTGATATTAGTTAACCGACACATTTAATTAGTTAGCTAAAGGTCGCACTTGAGTTTCCAAATGCATGTCGCGACATATAGAGAGACAGCATAATTGCATTTCTTTGTCACTTGTTGACCGTACTTTCTTGTTCATACCAAATCTTAGTTGTTATTTCAAAGAAAAAATCGGTTGCTAACTACCCTTTGTGCGGTTTGCAGCTTCAGATCTGCCATCCCACTGCCATGGTCAACACTGTACTCATCATGCTTATGTTTTCCCCATTTTATGATGACCACAATCAGCCTACGTGGTTCGTGTCGTAATAGCACTGCTCCACCCATCGAGCTAAACAAGCTTAGTTGTACAAATTCATATCTGATATTTATTGCTGATATTAGTAAAACTAAGAGATGTTTAATTGGTTAGCTAAATGTTCCTACTTTAGTTTCGAAATGCATGTGAGCCACATATGGAGAGACTGGAAAGAATAGTATTTCTCTGTGCGCTCTGGTTCATCATGGGTGGCCAACCGACATTGTATTAAAAGACTTGTAATATCTTCAATCTACCTGCTCTTCTTCTCTTCTTTAAGATGATACTCTTCTCTTGCGGTCGACTGGTCAGGTCGAGTTGTTCTCCCTTAGTATATTTTGAATCTGTTAGGTCAGGTCGACTTGTTCTTCTTTACTATATGTTGAAGCTATCATCTGCGAAGTGTCATCACTTCTGGAGCTCTCATATTTTGAGTAGTAGGCCACATTATATTAATGCACACAACAAATTATAGCATGCATGGCATCTTTTAAAAGAATTGCAGAGATAGCACAAAGGGGTTTACAGGGAGGCAGTATTGGATTAGAATCACTTCTGCATTACAAAGAAAATCTCACTTGTTTTTATGTTTTCATGCATGTCAGATATTGAACATTATCAAAATGAATATGAGAATGGGCGCACGAGAGGAATATTGCGGAATGATCCACTGCCTAACAAACTTGGCATGGTGGAGGATGGCCTACCTTATTCACCCATCAAGGTGCTTGCTCTAACTTTGCAAAGTTATATTGGTCGCACATATTTTGCTTCTGACCTCTTGCATTACTTCTACTTTGGTACACCATCTGCTTAGTTTAAGCATCATATATGAGTATATGCCATACCTATCCATTTTCTGTACCTATTCCATGTGTCGTCACACTATGTTTTTCCAGTCAAATGTTGTTCTTTCGTAATAGGTGTCCAAAAGGAAGAGGGTGAGTGCAGGTCGTCAAGGAGTACAAACTAGGTATTTGGAAAAGGTAGTGATACCTGTTAAATCAGATAGATCAGCAGCCACAGAAAACACAGGCTCAACTATACCACACTTTACCCCTACTCCAGTGGCCAAACCCTTATTAGAACTGCTGGGAGCCCAGCGTCAGGTACTGTCTATGATATCAATTCAAAATTTGAACTCCTAAATTTCTGTTTGTGCCTTACCTTTTCTCTTGTATGAAAACTAATTTCAGATGAATCTCCTTGCTCAAAGGATCATACGATCTCAAAACAATAATGGGCTCTGCATTGCTCTTGTCAGTACCTCTCTCCCTTTTGCCTTGTAACGCTGTACTTAATTAATTGCTATTTGATTATGTATCATCAGTCTACACCTGAGCTTCATTATCCTCTGTTTCTTCCAATATTATTTGATCTATATTTACTCTTTGCAAAATGTAGAATAATGGCAACGCTTATAAAGAATTTTCTTTGGGGAATTTATTGAATTATCCTTCCATCAACATGGAGAAGGGCTTTGTCCAGCCCGTGTTAACATGTAATGTAAGTTCATCCTTCTCAAGCCTTCAAACTTTGTTCTAGTATAGATTTGGATAGGCATCATTTCTTCCACTGTTGTTTGCTTTGCTGTTTACATCTGATTGGATGTTTGCAACAACTACCAATTTCAAATTGTAGTTGTAAAAACATGTTCCTTATGCGGAACAGATCCATTTATTTGCTTATATAATTGTGAAACCTGTTACGTCTCCTTGTTTCTCTTTCAGACTCGTATCTCTTACGCCAGGTAGAACTTTAGGGAAGATAGTGAGCCAAACCATCTTGAGGACAGCGAGATGACCCCAAGATCCTGTCTTGATGAAGATAGTGAGTTGAAGCTACTCACCAGCAGGTGTGAGACAACCTCTGTGCAGTCACTGCCTCAATCAGTTTGACTTCTTCAGTCTCAACTTAAAGCGGAAAGGCTTGCTTCAGCTCAGCTCCGACTTGAAGTCAAAGATGCAATGAAGATGTCAAAGGACTGCCGTGCGCACCATCATGCCTTAAATCTAGTGTTGATACATCTATCGTTGACACAACTGAGGTCTACTCAGCTTCTTCAGCTATTTGGGGGGGCGACCTGGCTAGGCCTAGTGCCTTCTAAAGTGCTCTCAGTTTTGTATATTCTTTTGTCGGCGCGTTTATTTGCACTGGTGGCGAACTTTGATGCCCAGTGGATGTAATATGTGTGATAGCCGTGATAGCCTAGTGTAAGTTGCTTGCTTATTTATTTCCTTGTTGTCTTGTTTATTTGTTTGCTTCTAGTCATTGCAGCTCTTTTTCCGCGGTTTGCTAGTGGCTGCAATAACCTATTTTTTTAAAACTAGGCCACAATAACCATGGGCTAATATTTACTGTAGTGACACTGGGCCTCCTATGGGCCGTAGAAACAGTGGGCCTTCTACGGGCCATAGAAACAATGGGCCTTCTACGGGCCGTAGAAACAATGGGCCTTCTACGGGCCGTATCACCAATGGGCCTTATACGGGCAGTATGATCGATGGCCAAACATGGGCCAATAACAGACCGCATTATGGCCGTAAACAGGCTAGAGTTGGAATCGTCCGTTCATGGGCCGACCATAACGGGCCATCATTAATAGGCCATATTTGATGACGCTATGAAAACGGGCCAACGTATTAACGGGCCGACTATAACCACGGGCTGAATTTGGCCCACAAGCAGAAAATGACAATAACGGGCCGTAAGTAAACGAATGCTGGAAATGAGCCCAAGAATAAATGGGCTCTGAGAAGGCCGAAAGATAACATGGGTTGGAAACGACCCAACGGAATAATAGGCCATTAATGGGTATAAAGTGATACACTATTCATTACGGGCCAGTTTCACCACGGGCCGTTAATGGGTGTAAAGTGATACACTATTCATTACGGGCCAGTTTCACCACGGGCCATTAATAGGCCAAGAATTACATAGGGCCTCATATGGGCCGAAAGACGTCATGGGCCATACATGGGCCAGAAGTGAAAACGGGCTGGAATCATATTGGGTGGCCCAGATGACGCTACTGGGCCTAATTCGGATAGGGCGTAACGAGCCTTGGGTTAGCGGGCTGTAAATGGGCTATATGCGAACAGGCCGTTAACAGGCTTTACATGGGCTGGCCCGCCACCTTTTGACCAAGTCAAACGGGCCGGCCTTTTCATAGGAATGGGCCTTTGTTGGGCCGTGCCACGTGTCGATGTATCATAGGCGCCTATCTGACCCACTGACGAGCTGACACGTGTTTCGTCCAGCCAATAAGAATTTTACACTTGGAAATTTCCCATTGGTCGGGGTTGTTAACGGGTTACCGGATCCAAAACCCGACCCGATAGCTTAACGGCGTTCCGTTACGGTGGATGCCACGTGTCGATCACCCTTGATGAAAGCACTTCTGTGACGCGCGATTTATCGTCATGGAAGTGGACACTTTCGTGATGATAATTTTGGTAATGTCATGGAACACTTCTACGACAGCACAGGTATGACTATCTTGATTCTGTCATAAATTTGTCATGGATGTAAATGCATGACAAAAAATGTGACCTACTGTGACAAACACGTATCATCACGAAAGTGTATTTTTTTGTAGTGAATCTTGATGTATCGCGAGCTTTGCTATTATAGTTGGATCTTATGATGTTTCTCCCCCTCTACTCTCTTGTAATGAATTGAGTTTTCCCTTTGAAGTTATCTTATCGGATTGAGTCTTTAAGGATTTGAGAACACTTGATGTATGTCTTGCGTGGGATAACCATGGTGACAATGGGTTATTCTATTGATTCACTTGATGTATGTTTTGGTGATCAACTTGCGGGTTCCACCCATGAACCTATGCATAGGGGTAGGCACGCGTTTTCATCTTGACTCTCCGGTAGAAACTTTGGGGCTCTCTTTGAGGTTCTATGTGTTGGTTGAATAGATGAATATGAGATTGTGTGATGCATATCGTATAATCATACCCACGGATACTTCAGGTGACATTGGAGTATCTAGGTGACATTAGGGTTTTGGTTGATTTGTGTGTTAAGGTGTTATTCTAGTACGAACTCTAGGGCTGTTTGTGACACTTATAGGAATAGCCCAATGGATTGATTGGAAAGGATAACTTTGAGGTGGTTTCGTACCCTACCATAATATCTTCGTTTGTTCTCCGCTATTAGTGGCTTTGGAGTGATTCTTTGTTGCATGTTGAGGGATAGTTATGTGATCCAATTATGTTATTATTGTTGAGAGGACTTGCACTAGTGAAAGTATGAACCCTATGCCTTGTTTCAACACATTGCAATACCGTTTGTGCTCACTTTTATCATTAGTTACCTTGCTGTTTTTATAATTTCAGATTACACAAACCTTTATCTACCATCCATACTGCACTTGTATCACCATCTCTTCACCGAACTAGTGCACCTATACAATTTACCATTGTATTCGATGTGTTGGGGACACAAGACACTCTTTGTTATTTGGTTGCAGGGTTGCTTGAGAGAGACCATCTTCATCCTATGCCTCCTACAGATTGATAAACCTTAGGTCATCCACTTGAGGGAAATTTGCTACTGTCCTACAAACCTCTGCACTTGGAGGCCCAACAACGTCTACAAGAAGAAGGTTGTGTAGTAGACATCCACATGATGAAGACCAGCCGTGCCTATTTATAAGGAGATAGGTGAACAGGTAGGCACGAAAAACGAGGAAGGCTAAAATGATGATTATCCAGCTAATTAGACGCCTCGATTTTTGGAAGGTATTTAAGATAAGGATCCGTTAAGATGATGTCATGGCGGGTTTCCAAAATTTTCTGAAGGTGATGTCATGCCGGTTTATAAAGCTTTTACAAGCAGTGGAAGATGGATTTCTTCTAAGTGTTGAAGATTGACATGAACAAAGTTCAAATCAACCTGGGGCCTAATGTTGGGGATATGACTACCAGATATGACCCGCCCAGGAGGGGCCGGGTCAGCCACAATGGCGGGTTATTTAATTGAAGCCCGAAGAGAATACAGGGTGACGGTTTATGATAAGGCTTATGATAGGCCCAAGCCCAGAGGCGGCTTAAGGCCTGTAAGTATAAATCGCCATGTATGAATAAGACTTGTAAAGTAAGGCATGTAAGAGATGTCACCGAGCCGGACACGTTGTATGAGCCGACCAAGACTCTGTAGGCCGTAGGGCGTCAACCCGTGTATATAAGGGGACGACCCGGCGGCGGCTTAGGGCAAGAAACAACAGATCGAGAGCCAAGCTAGCGTATTCGCTCCTTGGTCATCGAAACCTAGCAATACCACATCAACTGGACTAGGATTTACCTTCACCGCAAGGGCCTGAACCAGTATAAGCCTCTCGTGTCCTTTGTCCCGATTAACCCCTTTAAGCTTCCTAGTTGCGATGGCTCCATGACTAAGTCCTTTCACTAGGACATCTGCCGTGACAATTCCACGACAGGCCTATTTTTTACTTTTATGCAAAGAGTCAAAGTTTTTATCTCTATTCCTTTTATCTTTCTCTTTTAGCAAGCATCATGTGGTGAGGAAAGATCTAGGCACATATGTCCAGTTGAATATAGATAGCATGAGTTATTATTGTTGGCATCACCCTTCAGGTGAGTATGTTGGGAGGCGGAACTATAAGCCCCTATCTTTCTATGTGTCCGGTTGAGACGTTTTGTTCATGGGTACGAGGTGAGTGTTAGCAATCATAGAAGACTATATGATGGTTGAGTATGTGGACTTGCCTAAAGGCTCCAACACGTGACCCTTCCTGAAAAGATGATGAATTGTAGTTGAAAGTTGACTGAGAACATAGTTTGTTGGTTTCTAATAGAGTTTTTGCTTTATACTTCGATTGTGTGATGAACTATTACTTATTCATGAGAAGTATATGATAAAAGTTCTATGATAAAAGTCCTATGTTTAATTTTGTTGCCGTTATAATAATCAACATGATGCTTCTATGTTTGTATTTTGTTTTTATCGACACCTCTCTCTCAAAGCATGTGGACATGTTTTTCGTTTTCGGTTTTCGTTTGAGGACAAGTGAGGTCTAAGCTTGGGGGAGTTGATACGTCCATTTTGCATCATGTTTCCTTACTATTATTTGTAATGTTTTTATCCATAATAATGCTTTTTGGAGTAATTCTAATGCCTTTTCTCTCATAATTTGCAAGGAACACACCAAGAGGGAGAATTCTAGCAGCTGGAAATCAGGACCTAGAAAAGCTACGTCAGGCCACCTATTCTGCACAACTCCAAATAAGCTGAAACCTCATGGGGATTTTTTATGGAATATATAAGAAATACTGGAGCCAATAAACACCAGAGGGGGGCCAGCAGGTGGGCACAACCCATCTGGGCGCGCTAGGCCCCCCAGGCGCGCCCTGGTGGGTTGTGGCCTCCTCGGCCCACCTCCGGTGCCGATCTTCTGGTATATAAGTCATTTTGACCTAGAAAAAATAAGAGGAGGACTTTCGGGACGAAGCGCCTCCGCCTCGAGGCGGAACTTGGGCAGGAGCACTTTTGCCCTCCGGCGGAGCGATTCCGCCAGGGGAACTTCCCTCTCGGAGGGGGAAATCATCGTCATCATCATCACCAACAACTCTCCCATCTTAGGGAGGGAAATATCCATCAACATCTTCAACAGCACCATCTCCTCTCAAACCCTAGTTCATCTCTTGTGTTCAATCTTGTTACTGGAACTATAGATTGGTACTTATGGGTGACTAGTAGTGTTGATTACACCTTCTAGTTGATTACTATATGGTTTATTTGGTGGAAGATTATATGTTCAGATCCATTATGCTATTTAATACTCCTCTGATCATGAACATGTTTATCATTTGTGAGTAGTTACTTTTGTTCTTGAGGTCACGGGAGAAATCATGTTGCAAGTAATCATGTGAACTTGATATGTGTTTGACATTTTGATAGTATGTATGTTGTTATTACCTTAGTGGTGTCATGTGAACGTCACTACATGACACTTCACCATATTTGGGCCTAAAGGAATGCATTGTGGAGTAGCAATTAGATGGTGGGTTGCGAGAATGACAGGAGCTTAAGCCCCAGTTTATGTGCTATTTCGTAAGGGACCGATTGGATCCAAAAGTTTAATTCTATGGTTAGAATGTATTCTTAATACTTTTCTTGTAGTTGCGGATGCTTGTGGGAGGGTTAATCATAAGTACTAGGTTTTTTCAAGTAAGAACAACACCTAAGTACCGGTCAACCCACATATCAAATTATCAAAGTAGCGAACACAAATCAAACCAACATGATGAAAGTGACTAGATGAAATTCCCGTGTACCCTCAAGAATGCTTTGCTTATCATAAGAGACCGTTTTGGCCTGATCTTTGCTTCAAAAGGATTGGGCTACCTTGCTGCACCTTTGTTACTATTATTGTTACTTGCTCGTTACAAATTATCTTGCTATCAAACTACTCGCTACTTACAATTTTAGCACTTGTAGATAATAACTTACCGGAAACTACTTGTCATTTCCTTCTGCTCCTCGTTGGGTTCGACACTCTTACTTATCGAAAAGAGCTACAATTGATCCCCTATACTTGTGGGTCATCAACGCGGTCATGTAATGTCGGTCCGGTCCGATTCATCCAACAATACCGCCGAATCAAAGTAAGACGTTGCTGGTAAGCAGTATGACTATTATCGCCCACAATTCTTTGTGTTCTACTCATGCATATAACATCTATGCATAGACCTGGCTCCGATGACACTGTTGGGGAATGCAGTAATTCAAAAAAATTCCTACGATCACGCAAGATCTATCTAGGAGAAGCATAGCAACGAGCGGGGATAGTGTGTCCATGTACCCTCGTAGACCGAAAGCGGAAGCGTTTAGTAACGCGGTTGATGTAGTCGAACGACTTCACGATCCAACCAGTCCAAGTACCAAACGTACGGCACCTCCGTGTTCAGCACATGTTCAGCATGATGTACCTCGATCTCTTGATCCAGTTGAGGACGAGGGAGAGTTCCGTCAGCATGACGGCGTGGCGACGGTGATGATAAAGTTACCGACGCAGGGCTTCGCCTAAGCACTACGATGATATGACCGAGGTGTGTAACTGTGGAGGGGGGGCACCGCACACGGCTAAAACAAATCTTGGAGTGCCTTTGGGGTGCCCCCTACCCATGTATATAAAGGAGGGAGGGAGAAAGGTCGTCCCTCCTAGGGGCGCGCCAAGTGTAGGGAGTCCTACTAGGACTCCCAGGTCCTAGTAGGATTCCCTTTCCTTTTCAGGGTAGGAAAGAAGGAAAGGAGGGAGAGGGAGAAGGAAAGGGGGGCGTGCCCCCACCCCCTGTCTAGTTTGGTTTGGGCAGGGGGGAGGCACGCGCCACCTCGTGGACCTTCTTCCTTCTCTCCACTAAAGCCCAATAAGGCCCATTAACTTCCCCTGGCGAATTCCTCTAACTCTCCGGTACTCCAAAAATACCCGGATCACTCGAAACCATTCTGATGTCCGAATATAGCCTTCCAATATATCGATCTTTACCTCTCGATCATTTCAAGACTCTTCGTCATGTTCGTGATCTCATCCGGGACTCCGAACAAACTTCGGTCATCAAATCACATAACTCATAATACAAATCGTCATCGAACGTTAAGCATGCGGACCCTACGGGTTCGAGAACTATGTAGACATGACCGAGACACATCTCCGATCAATAACAAATAGCAGAACCTGGATGCTCATATTGGCTCCTACATATTCTGTGAAGATCTTTATCGGTCAAACCGCATAACAACATACGTCATTCCCTTTGTCATCGGTACGTTACTTGCCCGATATTCGGTCATCGCTATCATCATACCTAATTCAATCTCGTTACCGGCAAGTCTCTTTACTCGTTTGGTAGTGCATCATCCCGTAACTAACGCATTTGTCATATTGCTTGCAAGGCTTATAGTGATGTGCATTACCGAGAGGGCCTAGAGATACCTCTCCGATACACGGAGTGACAAATCCTAATCTTGATCTATGCCAACTCAACAAACACCTTAGGAGACACCTATTGAGCATCTTTATAATCACCTAGTTACGTTGTGACATTTGATAGCACACAAAGTGTTCCTCTGGTATTCGGGAGTTGCATAATCTCATAGTCAGAGGAGTATGTACAAGTCATGAAGAAAGCAATAGCAATAAAACTAAACGATCATTATGCTAAGCTAACGGATGGGTCTTGTCCATCACATCATTCTCTAATGATGTGATACCTTCATCAAATGACAACACATGTCTATGGTCAGGAAACTTAATCATCTTTGATTAACGAGCTAGTCAAGTAGAGGCATACTAGGGACACTCTATTTTTCTATGTATTCACACATGTACTAAGTTTCCAGTTAATACAATTCTAGCATGAATAATAAACATTTATCATGATATAATGAAATATAAATAGCAACTTTATTATTACCTCTAGGGCATATTTCCTTCACATAGAGGCCAACTCATTCATACACGATGCAACGTGTACTCTGTACCCCATCAATCAATACAATCAAAGCAGGACGCAGGGTGTT